>NW_026585797.1:18631032-18667348 GCF_907164565.1 Psammomys obesus
ACACACACACACACACACACACACACACACACACACACACACACACAGAATATGACCCTGCCCTTTCATTCTCCCCTATTAATTCTCTGTCATTTCCCCCATCGTCTTTCTCTTTTTTCATTTTTTAAAAGAATTCTTTATTAATTACACCTTATTCACTTTGTATCCCCCCTGTGGTTACCTCTCTCCTCCCATCCCAATCCCTCCCTTCCTCCACCCTCTGCATGCATGCCCCTCCCCAAGTCCACTGATAGAGGAGGTATTCTTTTTCTTCCTTCTGACCCTAGTCAATTAGCTCTCATCAGGAGTGGCTGCATTGTCTTCTTCTGTGTCCTAGTGATGCTGTTTCCCCTCAGGGGGAGGTAATTAAAGAGCAGGCCAATCAGTTCATGTCAGAGACAGTCCCTGTTCCCATTACTATGTAACCCACTTGGACACTGAACTGCCATGGGCTACATCTGTGCAGGGGTTCTAGGTTATCTCCATGCATGGTACTTGGTCATTGTCTTTCTCTTTAGCTCCCTTTCTTCCCTAGAGAGGTTTTATGTACTTTTTAAGTTTTGTTGTTGGGGTTTGTTTGTTTGTTTTGAAACAAGGTCTTACTATGTAGCCCTGGGTGGCTTGCAACTCTCTATGTAGACCAGGTCAGCCTAGAACCCATAGAGCTCTGCGTGCCTCTGCTTCCTATGTCCTGGGATCACTGTGTGCATCAGCAAGTCTGGACATCTTCTATGTTAAAAAAAAAAAGTCTAGAATTAGAATATGAGAAAAAATGTGATATTTGGTTTTTTGAGTTTGGCTTATTTTACTTAAAATGATGATCAATTTTTACCTACCTAGCCTAATGGCTGAATACACAGCACATTATCTTCATCTGTTCTTCTGATAATAGACACCCAGGCTCAGTCTGGTGTTGTCTGTCTTCAGTAGAGTCCCAATAAGCGTGGGTGTTCAGGTGCCTCTGAAGGTGCTGGTGTCTGTGCGCTGTGCTCCTTTGCACATGTGCCTAGAAGTGACATATCTGGCACATACAATAATTCTGGCTTTTCAGGAATTTCTACAGTTTCCACTTGGCTTCACCAGTATGCATTGCCATCGATAGCATAGAAGCTTTCCTTTCCCAGCCATCCTTCTGGGCATGTGTGGTTCCTTCTTTTTCTTCTGACCAGGGTGAGATAGAATCTCGCTGGAGTTTTTTTAAAACATTTTTTGATAATTTATGTAAGTATCTTATATAGACAGGTACACTGTTGCATCTACACCCCAGAAGATGGCACAAGGTGTGAGCAGTCACATGGGTGCTAGGAACTGAACTCAGGACCTTCAGAAGTCAGTGTTCTTAACCACTGAACCATCGCTCCAGCCCCTCAGCGTAGTTTCGATTGACATTTTCCTGATGGCTAAGGTTGTTTAATACTTTTCAGGGACATATTTGTTATTTGTGTCTCTTCATCTGGAAATTGAGATACCAGAAACCCTTGCCAAAACAACCAGCCAAAAAAAGTTCGTGATTGAGGACAGAGTTATGATTGAAACTATCTAGTGTATTATTGAAGACAACGACTATAATAAATTAAGACTAATTGGAAAATAAATATAATATAGTTAGAGCTAATCTTCATTCTCAGGCTGGTGGTTTAATATATGCCTCCATCCCATGATAATCTAGCTAATGTAACTGTTTTAGGCCTGCTGAACATATATTTTTATAACCTTAGCTTATATTCTTAAGGTTAAATTGATTTTTTAGTTGTCACTACACCATTTTCTACTCATAGAAGCTCACATAAAACTTCAAATTTATTGAATCTGAAATTTACAGCTTCTTATTTATTATTTTGATGGTAAATTATTTGGGTTTTGTTTTACACAAAGTCATACACCCAGATGACAGACACCAGACAATTCTAAAGTTATCAGTGAATCTCTGTGTCTTTCCTACCTCCTTTAATGTTAAATATTCAGTAGAAAAAAAAAAAAACCTTTACCTTTTTATTTTATAACCTTGGTATTTCTGCTGTAAATCTATGGGATAATATGACCTAGGTTACTTTGTTCTTTTTCTTTTACTTCATTTTTTTCTTTTCTTTTGTCTTTTTCTTTTGGAGACCAAGGCTTGCTATGTTAAGGCTGGCTTTAAGCCGCCCTAGAGCTCAGGTGATCTTTTGGCCCCAGTCTTTAAGCAGCTTAGATGCAGGCACACAACACTGTACTTGTCTTAAGTTTCTGCCTTCTGTGTTACGTTAGTGCGATGAACGCAGCTTACGAAGTAAAACTTAATTCTCAGTAACAGGCTAGGACAAGTCCCCAAATCCTTATTAAAAATGTTGACACAAAAATGTTGCTTCAATAACTAACATGCAAACTGTTTCCAATCAACCTGTCCAAAATAGGACTTGAATCCCACAGTGATTTGGATTGATGCAAATGGACAGAGGGTTTTGTGGCTTTTTCTGGAAATGGCAAATCAAACGTCAGTGACAGACGAGGTGAGAAGTCTGTGGCTGTCACGTGCAGATGCCCACACAGAGCGTGCTCTACGCACCGTCTCCACAGGGATGTGCACAGTGTTTGCAAGGGACCCTGCGCTGGGTCCCCAACAAGCCTGTCACCTCTGTTGGCCCTTCAGGCTTTTCATGGCTCTCCAACACTGATGAAGTCGTTCTTGTACTGCTGGTCCAGAATCTAGATTAATGGGCACCTAGCAAGGCCACAACTCCCCTGGGCCAGCAAGTTATAATAAAGACATTCTGCAGAGGAGTTTTCAATAAATGTATACATTGTCTTGTGAACTGATGAGCAACACTTACACATTTTTTAAAACTATGAATTTTTGTTCTGATTATGAAGATAATAGAAAGCACCACTGAATTTATTTGTGCTTTTTATATAACTTCCCAACCATGAGATAATATTATATCAGCAATTATATTATGTAAAAACACATGGAATTTTTTGCCATTTAAAATAGGGCCTTCATATTACAAAAGCCTTAAATGTCTCTTCTTTTTAGTTGAAATATCTCTTCCATTCATAAAAACAAGTGTGAATCATTGTGACATTTACATGAACGCAGTAAACATTTTGAACACCTCTATCACTGAAAAGCTCTAAAGAAGTGTGGACTATTTCCTCTTTAAGGAGTAATATTCGATGCTGTTTTGCATATTTGCATGTTCGTAAGTTTCTGGGTGGCGGGGGAGCGTTATCAAGGTTAGCTTCACAACGTGGTTTCACATCACAGAATCACAACTTTGTGAAACCAGTTGCAATTCTGAATGAAGATGGGCTCACGCAGTCACTTGCATAGTATTCCCTGATAAAGCTTCAGGGTCAAACCTTGACGGGCTAGTACAGCTTCGCAGGACAACTTATTAATCTGCTGTTTTGTTTCTGTTCTCACAAAGCCCCCCCTTTGAGAGGTCAGTACACAGCATCCAAGTGCTTTTAAAGGAACTCTCTTGACTCTTTGATGCCATCACCAGCCCTATAGAGAAACCAGTGACTTCCTGATGTTTCTCTTTAGAACTCAGTATCGAAAATAACGGCATGTGACCCGTATATCAGAAACCCTCAGCAGCGCTCTAGAGTCAGTCAGTCATTAATCGACAGCAAATATTTACAGAGCACAATGTCTATTGTGGTTAATGAACTAACAACAGTCAGAGGAGATGTCACACGCAAGTGTATTATAAGCCCCACACACCCCTGCCCGCTCCCCAAGCTCCTGTGTATTTAATTCTCAGCACCGAGGGCATAACAGAGCGAAACTCCCCCAGAGCTCGCATGTACGTAAGAGAAAAGGCCCAGATCCATTTCTTCTAAGAGGGTCTACGCCAGCAGGTTAATGATCTAGTGACTCTGCTGAATTCGCCCGTGAATTATTACACTCTTTGTGTGTGTGCACTCTTTGTGTGTGTTCATGTGTGCAAAGTCATATGTGTTGTGCTTATGTGTGGTGTGAGGTCAGAGGGCAACTGGGGGGGGGGGTCATTACTCAGGAACTGCTTACCTTTTCGTTGTTTTTGAGACACGGTGTTTCTCTAGCCTAAAATTTGCCAAACAGGGATGAGCTTATCGCCACTTTTTCAGTGCTGGTAATCTAAGCACCTCCCCCATGTCTTTTCCACATTGGTTCTAGAGGGTAGAATTCAGATCCTCACGAGGGTACAGAAAGCACTTTACCAACTGAGCCATTTCCCAGCCTTCGTATCCTCTTAGAGAGACTTGATGCAACCTGCATTTATGGAACTGTGGCACACAAACCTCTCTGTACATCATTCACATACGTTTCATATGTGTGTGTACATGCACATATGTGTATGTTCACACATTCATATATTTATGAATGATGCATAAAGGGAGAGACATGGGAAGAAAGAGATTGGGCTGGAGATAAAGAGATTCAAGAAATAGAGAAAAATGCCATGGATCTTTGAAGTTTGATGGCATTTGTAGTGTTAAAATGTACCTCGGTGTGCTGAGCAGGAATACAGAGAATTCGTATCTTAGAGTTGGGCCCCAAACATTTGCCCCATGGTCGAAGGAAAACGTGCAGTGCAAACTGAACATTTGCTCGGCTTTCTTGGCTTTTGAAAGAAAGACCGGTGTGGGAGTCTTCCGGGATAGGCTGCTGCTGGCCTTGCTTTTCCTTTGCATAGATTCATCAACTCTGGAAACAGCCAGGGTCCTCCAGAGAGTAAGGGGAAACGTGGCTCATTGAGCCCTGTCTAGTAAAAAAGGAAAGCCACATTTGAATCAGCTTGAAGGTTAATAGCAAAAAGAATCACAGAAATGCGCTCCTTTTCCCCAAGGCAGGCTACTGTCAGCAGAAAATGATTGAGTTAGCAAAGGCATTTCCCCTCTGTTTCTAAAACTTTCAGCATCGTGAATTCTACCCATGCGTTCTACCCCCTCTACACCCCTTCCATGTACACTTTAAAGAGAGCATCCAAGGCTGCCAACTCTGTAAACCTCCCAGTGAACGACGCCAGATTGCTCATCACTGGGAAGGGGTGATGGGGGAAATGACTGAAATTGGCTTAGGGAGCTGAAAACAGCTTTTCCTTTGGGCTGGTGAGGAGGGAGAGTGAGATATGCAAACAAAGCAGCCACCTCTGCTCTCTTTACAACTTTGGAAATACTGCTGAGAAGCTTCGCACACTTTAGCTTTTAGTGTCCTACCTTAGTATTTTAAAAAATGTTTCAGGGTTTCTCTCTCAGCAGGTGATCAACACAAAGGAAATGGGACTCACGGGAATAAATAATCACACTGTATACATAGGCACTGGATTCCTCACTAACCCAAGAATCTACACACAAAACACATAAGCTAATACTTTTCACACACCTAGTGATCATATATTTTAAAATTTTTACATATACTTTATTAGTCAACTTTAGAAAAAATAGTGTGTGTGTTTGTGTGTGTGTGTGTGTGTGTGTGTGTTTGTGTGTGTGTGTGTGTTTAGGAAGAAATTTGTGGTAAAAATCCAGGCATTCTACAATTCCTTTCTCATTTACTGTTCCATTTCAAAAACATCCAACTAATTTTCTGCCTCATATCTTTGAGCCAAACAGATTTAGAAGGCCTTTTACAACCTTAATGTTCTATCTCATTATTGCTTTTTTGCTCCATTACTAGTAAGCACAAACACATCTGAACACATGCAAAACCCATCTGGAATACTCCAAACCATGAGATCCAGGAGACCCAGGCTACCCAAAAAGGGCTTGATTCATTTAGCATTGCTCATTTGAAATATTTTCTTTGGTTGGTCTTGTGCTTGTTTTAAATACTTGAGTGGTCCTAGTGTAAGATTTATTATGCCCATTAGTATTGCTTTGTCGAAACTGTAGTATGCATTTTAACAAGTATCTACAATTTATGATGCTTAGTTCAAAGTTCTAGAGTTATTCTAGTAATTTCCAACTCATTCACTTGTCATTTTTTATTTCCAGGCCTTCCCACAAAAATTTCCCGAAATTAAAAGGGCTCTTGTCCAACTTGATTTTTGTTCAAAAATTAATCATTTTAGTTTTTGGTGAAACACAGGTCTGCTTTAAATATATCATTCATTTGCTTTTTCTGTTTTGTATTTTAAGGATGGCTTACCAAGGCTCAGAGAAATAGGGAAGCTAACTGGAACTCTTAAATGATTAATTTCCCAAAGTCCATTCTGAGAAGATCACTGAGTGCGTTGCTCTTCTCCAGTCAATGCCTGAAATTGTAGGAAGCCCTGTCTTAAGATGTCTTAAGTCTTGGTTAAGGGGTTACCAGTCTCCAGAGGAACTCCTGGTTTCCCCACCTCATCTGCTCCATCCACAGCGTAGGCACAGCTGCTGCTGTCAAGGTGTCCTATTTGAACAGCTCGGCTAAGCCTGATCTCTACTCTTATTTAAAATAAATAAATAAAATTTTCAAATTAAATATGCACAGAAATAAATAAAATAAATAAACAGTACAAAAAAAGTACTGTAACATAAACTGAATGATGTTACATGTGTTTCATAGACAGCCCATGAGATGTTTTGGAGCACAGGAAAGAGATTTCTTTTAGCTTCTTATTTGTTGGTTAATTAATTTTAGAAAGGGCCTCACTCTGTAGTCCGGGCTGACCTAGAATTCCAAAGTGCTAGGATTCCAAGCATTTGGCACCACAACAGCTGCTTCAGCTGTATAGCTTCTGAATGTTGTCTTTTTTCTAACCTAATGAAATGATCTGTTACTGAACAGAATGAAAAAAAGAAATCTGAGCAACTCACAGACTATGGCCTATATGTATGTGAAATTTTTGATTTGCCGTAAGGTGACTATTGGCATTAACATAGGCGATATTTTTCCTCACTTTAACAGAATTTTGTCTATGGAAAACTTTCATAAATATGAATTCCCTACAGATCAGTAGAGCATCTGTTTGACAAATATTTTAAGCAGGAGAAATCTTTCTTCAAATAAACTATTACCATACATCACCATATAAACAGAAAGTGGAATTCCTGAAAGAGATAAGAGCTAAGAGACCCATCAATCATTATCAACCCTTTGCTTTATGAATGTTTCTGTGGCAACTCGAGGCTGAGAAGACACCAAAGCCTGAGCCTGATTCTCATGGTCAATCTTCAGGCCTTTGCCTGAACAGATATAATGAGCAAACAGGGGTGGGGCAAATGAAACCATGTACAAACCAGCAGCAACCACCTGGACCAAATGGACAAGTCAAAGTTCAGACATTGTGCAAGCAATACTACCTTTTGGAGAATCAGTTCTCCCCTCTCCAAAATAACCAGTTTTAATTGCCCACCTTGCATAAAGGATGCTGGGATAAAGCGTAGCAATGCGTGGGAAATGCTGGAGCTGCCCAGGCTTTCCTTCTGTTGGTAACCGGATTTCTCGAAAGCTTTTGTGAATCGTGTATGAAACTTTTCCTTGTCCTTACCACCTTGATTTCCGCCATGCTGTCCGCCATTGTCTCAATCAGAGAAACGCTAATGTGATGCAGCCTTTGTACTGGAATGCTGACACATTCCTACCGAAATGTAGTTAATATCCACGACTAGTCTGATTTCTTTAGCAAGTCCTAGATATTGGTCTTGGAAACTCTGTTCATTCCTGGTTTCCCCTGTGATATTCTTACTCTTGAAGCACGGGAGTCTCTTTGCTACTTGTTCTAGAACAAATGCTAAAATAGTTTTGATTAATATTATTCCAAATACTCAAGTTATCTAAATCTAACAAATGAGAAATTTCCCTAGATTTTAGAATTTTTGTTGCATGTGAATACAGAGAGAGACTGCCCACCTGCCTGACAGACAGACAGACAGAGAACATGTGTGTATGGTATTGCTGTTTGTTGTTGAATAATATCTAGCTATATAACCTGGGCCCGTCTTACCTCAGTCTCTCTATGGCTGGTGTGTCAGGCATGTGCTAATCATGCCTGACACATTTTCAGAAGTTGTTAGGAACTACCTAAGGATGCAGAAAGTCACTTTAAGGCAACCGGTACAGTCTCTTAACACAGAGGACATTTCGTGGTGTCTTCGTAGGGTCCCAGATCCATAGCCATCAAATGGTCATCATTACAGAACATCACCAGGGAATGTGGTTCCATCGGTAGAGTGCTTGTCTAAGATACAGAAGGCTCTGCATGATGTCTCCAGATCTACACAAACTAAGTGTGGTGGTACACCAAATAATCTCAGAACTCGGTAAGTAAGGATGGGAAGATCAAACGTTCAAGATGAGCCTTGAATCCTTGACTACACAGTGAGTTCAAGGCCAGCCTGAGATGTTTAGGAATGTAGATACATATCCCCTCACTGAAGTGCCAAGAAACTATTAACAATGGCCTTCTAATTGAGACAGTGCAAACACCTGCTGTGTTTGAGTTGCAGAAGGGACTAACATTATGGAGGGTCAATGGGGCGGTAAATACCCCCATACAAAATACCTCAAGCTTCAACTAAAAGACTCATTTATACCTTTGGGAAACATCCACATTGTGGTTTGAAGTGATCTATTGGTCCAGCTGAGCAGGAATATGAACACTTTGCTGTTTCAAATCATGCATGAGTAGGGTTTGAGGACATGTACTCGAGGTTGAGTCCGGCCATCTTGAATACGCTTATAAACTAAGAGAATCTTCTAGCAGTATGAGAAATACATGGTCCGTCAGCATGAGGAGGAATCCCGGGTTGATTTCAGTTCCTGTCTGTGAATAAGAAATGTGCAGCGCTGTGTTGACAGATGCCAGCCTGCAGCAGGAAGTTAAGGAATAACATAACTGCACAATCCAATTTTCAGGAATTACATTCTGAATCTTTTCTTCCAATTTTGTTCTAGGATTCATTTCTTCGGCATCCTGCTTCCTCTGCTGTGTTGTTTTGTTTTCTGTAACACAGGACTAATCCATTTTCTGTTCCTTTTTAATTTAAAATTTTGGTTTATATACCTTACATCTCAACTGCAATTTCCCTTACCTCCCCTCCTCCCAAGCTTCCTCTCCTCAAACCCCTAGATCCGCTTCTCCTCCATTTCCCTCCACAAGAAGACCCACAGAACCAACAAATCTGGGCCCAGGGTAGGAGGGCTACAGGAACTGTTGTACCAACCAAGGACCATGCATAAAGAGGACGTAGGCCTCCTCCTCCTATGTAGCCAATAGGCAGCTCAGTCTCCAAGTGGGCTCCCTAGTAAGGGGAACAGGGGCTGTCTCTGACATGGACTCTGTTGCCTGCTCCTTGACCACTTCCCTATGACAGGGTGGCCTTGCCAGGCCATAAAAGAAGAAGATGCAGGCAGTCCAGAAGAGACTTGATAGACGAGGACTCCTCCTTTCTGAGGACTGAGGGACTAGGATAGGAGGAAGAGAGAGGGAGGGTGGGACTAGAGGAGAGGAGGGAGGGGGTTACAATTGGAATGTAAAGTGAATTAATTAAAAAATAAATTAAAAACTAAAGAATCATCAGAAGAAAGTAATTAAACATATGCAGAATGTAACAAATTTTGTAGAACAAGAGGTTTAATTCATTCAATAAATAGCATTCAAAAAAAAAGTAGCAGGACATTAACCAAACATGGCATAACAAATTGCAATAAACCTAGGCGAGAATTTTCTTCTAGGAAACCCCCAACTTCCTGCCTCAGATGCGCACATTCCTGATGAATGTCTCTGTTCTTTTATCTTAACAGTAATGTTCTAGATCCCTCTTCCTGTTTTTCTGACTTATTTTCACTTCCTGATGTTATAACTTTTATTTTTCAGGCGATGCATGTAGGGATTTTTGATGTTCAAAATACTTATTTTTATTTATGTATATGCATGTATGTGTGTATGTGTGTGTGTGTAGGTGTGCTTATGGGCCATATATATAAAATTGCCCGTAGAAGCCAGAAGAAGATGTGAGATTCCTTGTGTCTGAACATACAGTGGTTGAGCCACCTAATATGAATGCTAGGAACAAAACTGAGGTCCCCTGGAAAAGTTATTGAGCCATCTATCCTGCCCCACACCTAGGTTCAGTGTCTTAAGCCAAGACCTAGCTGCAGTCTGCCCTCATAAGCCTGTACCCTCCGTTGCTCTTTTCCTGGAAGCACTTGAACTGTCTCTACTTTTTTTCTAACTTCATGTTGGGCATTTCAGTGAGCTCTCATTTCTAGTCTGAACGTCAGACGGATGGCCGATCTGTCACATCACAGAACACGTTCTACACCCAGCACATGCCCACCCCTCCAGGTTTCAGGTCCAACAACTGCCCCCTGATTTGTCCTAGCAAACCAATTCAAGTGTCATCCAAGAGGGTGGTCTTCTGAAACCTATAATAATAGTTTTACAGTACCAAAATATCACAAGCGGACAATAAAGAAAAATTACTATAATTTCCTGCGAGGAAAAAAGAAAGCCTTTTCACTGTGGCCTTATTATAGGCTCGTGTTTCTGAAAATGTTTGATTCTGCATAAACACTGGTGTCCTCAGATTCTTGAAATCACGAGTCGTGACAAGATGCGTTATGCTTTTACTCAGTTTGGTCACCCTGGAAATGCCACACTTTGCTGCCTTCTTCTGTTTCACTTATCCCAGCAGAGTAATGCCATCCAAAGATCCACATTTTTTTCTATTTATATGTAGCCAAAACATTAAAAAAAAAAAAAACAAACAACCACGCAAGTGTCAAATGTTGTCATTACTAAAGAAAATATAGTCAGATATTTCCTTCTTGGGCTACATTAGCAGAACTTGAAGATTTTAATTTCTATCATCCAAATACAGCCTTTTCCCAACAGACTCTTTGATGTTATGTATTTATCATTTATCTCTGCATCTGATGAAAATATATGGTTAACTATTGCATTCATGTTAACTTAGAATTTCCTCCAGTAGACTTTGTGTTTGTATTCCTATATTACCAATTAACCAGAAAAACAAAACAGCAACAAAGAAAATAATTAAACCCTTTTGGATTTAAACCCTAGGAATAATTAAATAATTAAATAATTAAACCCTAGGAATAATTCTTTTTTGACTTAGAGGTAGTAAAAAGACAGCCTTTCTGAGAAGGTCCTCATTTTCTTTGTTTTTAGGGGAGATATGAGGGTTGAGAGTTTCAGTTTTTTATCTAATAAGAATCAGAAAATAGCAAAGAAAACCACGATTTGGAATCCAGCATAGAAGGGCTGTGCTACTGGGACACCCCTATGGTCAATCCTAGGCACCAAGGTGATTTACTGGGGGCTGGAGAGATGGCTCAGCACTTAAGAATACTCGCTGCTTTGGAGGAGGACCTGGGCTCAATACCCTGAACCCACACAGCATCTCCCAGTCACTTGTAACTCCAGTTTCGGGATCTCTGCAGCCTTCTTCTGACCGTCACAGATACCAGGTATGCATTTGGTACAGAACATGCATGCATATAAACACATAAAATAAAACTAAATAAATCTCAAAAGAAAGGAAGGAAGGAGAAGAGAAAGAAAGGAAGAAAGGAAGAAAGGAAGAAAGAAAGAAAGAAAGAAAGAAAGAAAGAAAGAAAGAAAGGAAGGAAGGAAGGAAGGAAGGAAGGAAGGAAGGAAGGAAGGAAGAAAGAAAGAAAGAAAGAAAGAAAGAAAGAAAGAAAGAAAGAAAGAAAGAAAGAAAGAAAGAAAGAAAGGTGTTACACTAGTGGCCTTTTCATTACTAGCAGAAGTGTTTAGTAGTTGTAAAATTCATTTAAAGTATATTTTTAATCCCCTAAAGCATGAAAGGGGAAGATTTTTCAATACCTGGTATTCATATAATCATGCATGGATCTGTGCCCAGGAGACTCAGCCTGGCACTGACTTTTATTATCAAAAAGTGCTTAGACGCTGCTAATTCCAGGCGCTGCTGTGGAAGACCCAGTCTGCACTGAATGCAGGGTCAGGTTTCAACAGAGTAGATTGCAGGAGAGGAAAGCAAAGGACACCTGCAAAGAATGGTATTCATAGTCTCTCAGGCTGAAACTCGGGGAGTCTGCAGCAATTTCTAATACTTGGCAACAGGCAGTTATGATTATTCGCTTGGCAATCATGCTGGAAATTGCATTATAACTGAATACTTTAATGATACATTTGATGCAGTAGTTACGTATTGAATTAAAATTAGAAGTCACCAAATAGTCAGTCACTATGTCCTTACTGATTGTAAAACACTGAAGTTAGGAGATAAAAATGTAAACTTACATACCTAAAGCCCATGTCCAAATAATACTGGGTTTTTAATAAGAGAATCAGCAGAAAAGATTTTTGTGTCCTCAATAAAGTAGGAAGTAGAGAAGGAAATAAGAGAAATAGAAAAAGAAAATTGGAGAAAACTAAAATTTGTATTTCTTTTCTCTGCTGTATTGCACTGTCAAGCTTTATGGTTTCTTCAGGGACACCCACGATCTTGCTGCAAACTTGTCACTGTTAACTCTTGGTGTTTCCATCTCTCCTGTTCATGTTCCATTAACAAGTAATGTTTTGCACGTCTGTGTTGAACTGATACATCGCTGTGGTATTGAGATGTTTCAAGCCTCACAACCAGCCAGAACTAAAGCCCATTTCTACACATAGCTCTAGGTTCTTCCTGTAGAAAGAGCAGAGTCCTCACTTTCTCTGCTTATCTAGGAAATTGCATTGAACGACTACTGTTCAACCCCAGAATGACAGCAATGCCTTCACCTCGTGATGTCAGAACACCAGATTTAACTAAATGTATGTTTTTCTGAGCTTCTGGATTTTTGCAATAGTCTCATGTTTTGTTTGTTTCTATCATGTGATAACCACTGTCACGTGAACTACCACATTGTTATACAGCTTGGTTCATGGTTTGAATGAGGGGTGGATAAATAACCACTGGGCGAGTGGTTATTTATGCTCACGGGTAAGCTTTGTGTATTCTGTGAACAAGATGATCCACGGAAATGAATGGAGCTGAGTTTCACTATGAAGCACCATCCTTTCGTTTGGGTCTTTGTCTGATTTGAATTTATCTGCAGTTTATAGCACATGTCAACTTCATAATTATCCTGAGATTTCCGTTTAGCTTTATTGGTGTGTCTGCTAGAACAGAAAATTGCTCCTCTTCCTCAGAAACCGATTGAGAGTGAATAATTTCTTACACAGATAAAACTGGATTCAATCAAACATCTCACAGATGGACAGATGGGTTCATTTTTGTGTTAATGCAAAGTTCTCTAGGTAAGATGAAATTTTCTTTAACTCCTGAGGTCAAAAGGCAACCAATGCCTATCTTATCTTTAAAATTTTTACCCTAAGCATGCCTGATGACTCCTCTTAGAAGTTCAGGTCTGTTTTTATTGTACAAAGAAGAATATTTCAGGGGCTTCATGTTATGACAACATGTTACGGTAAAGAGCATGGTCCATGTACTGTTGAAATGGATAACCCCCATTAGTACATTATACATGAACTACAACCTCAGAGTAAACATCTGTATGCAGAAACACCATGTGTAGAATTTTAAGGTCAAGGTGTGTTAAACCTGTGTTCTCCAAAGCTACAGCTTATTTCATAATAAATGACACAAATGTCAACTTTATTGTGTACCTAACAGCTATACATTTTTTTATTCTTTTGACCCTACAATAAAATTCCTTTGTGATGATGCCATAAACATACTATTTCCTGTCTGCTCAGGGTCAAAGGGTAGGCTGCCCTATTTGTTCTCTCTTCTTAGCATAATGTGGGTGATGGTTCTCTGGAAACTTTGGATTTGGTTCGCTCTTCTCCTAGTTATTCAAGGTGTAAGTCAGTTACTGATTGATATTTTCTGCTTTTGTAATGGAATTATTCACAGCTCTCAGTGTCCAGCCAGTGAACACTTCCACTGCCGCCTGTAAGTTCTGGCATGTTGCATTTCTGTTCTCACAAAATTTGATGTATTTTTCATTTCCCCTGTGATTTATTCTTTGAACCATTGGCTGTCCTAGTGTGTGTTGGTTAATTTCCACATATTTTCGAGTTTTCTACCTGCTCTTCCATTACTCATTTCCTCCTTTATCTGATTTGGTCTTAGAAGATCCTTTTGTATGCTTTGTAATTATTCAGACTGACATTGGTCTATCTTGAGGTATGTTTCATGAGCTCTTGAGAGCAATGTAACTTTAGTGTTGCTGGGGGAAGTGTTATATGAATGTCTCTAAGGTGGAAGACTGATTTTTGACAAAGGTGTAAAAGCGATTTAGTAGAGAAAGGATAATAGTTTCAAGCAATCAGGCTGGATCAATTAAATACATCCATGCAAAATTATAAGCCTCAAATGTGGTGCAAATAGAAAAGTTTACCAAAACTGGATCATGTATATAAAAATAGAATGTAAAATTGTAAACTTGTACAAAAAGAAATAAGTAGAGATTTTTGTGACTGTGAGCTAGGTTTGAAAAAGTAGAAGTGAAGTCAACAGAATCATTCATAAGAGGAGCACCATGATCAATTACAGTTTATAAAAGTTATTAATATCTACTTATAACAAAAGCACATGCTAGGAGAGAATGGTTGCAATTATATTTATGGTAAAGAGTTGTTGATAGAATACCTAAATCGTTCTAAATTTTTAATAACAAAATTAAAAACATCAGTGATTAAAAAAACAATCTTAAGGCTGACACCAGCAGTACAGGTCTCTGTTTTGGACATGCATTCATAAACTACAACAAATAACAAATAATAGCACATTCCTATTATAATAGCTAAGACTTGAAAAACAGGACCATGTTACATATTGAAAAAGAATGTCAGGAATGCTCAGATATCATTGCTGAGGTTGTAAATAGTACGATCACTTCAAAAAGTTGCTTTGGCCTGGGAAGACAGCTCAGTGAATAAAATGCACTTGACTTGCAAACAAGAGTTTGGACCTGAGTTTGGATCCTCAGAACACACTTCACGCCAACTGAGGCAGGGCACGTCTGTAACCCCAGGGCTCCTGTGGCAAAATGGGCGACAGGAGAATCCCAAGAAGCTCCAGCCAGCTGGGGAGCATTGACAGCGGTGAATACGATCCTGTCTCAAGGAAGGTGGGAGGTGAGAACCCACATTCGAAGTGCCCTCTGACCCCTAACATGGTTGCATGGCACACCACATCTGCACTCGCACAGATGAACATACACACATGCATCCGCATAACTTTTTTAAAAAATTAAATGTGACCCGTCATACTATATGGCCATTCCTTTGCTAGGTTTTCTCCTAAGACATCCATGCAAGGACTTATTCAAGAACACTCACAGAAGCTTTGTCTGTAACACCGCAGACTAGAGACAATTCACATATCTAACAGGAGGAGAGAGGGAGGGGGTGGAACTGTATAGCCGTGCAACACAGAATGAGGTATTACTTGGTAATAAGAGCAAAGGAACCACTGGCACATGTGATGTTGATGACTATAAAAATAATTGTGCCAAATAGAAGAAGCCAGATGATGTGAGTACGTGCCATCTGATTCCACTTGCATAAAATCATAGAAATGTGGAAAAACAACATAGTGACAGAAAGCAGATGAAGTAGCTCAGTGGTCTCCTGAGATGGTGGTGGGAGAACAGAAGGGAAAGAGTATTACAGGGAAACCCCTCAATCAAGCTGTTTAAAATGTAATCATTAAGTGCAATTAGGACAATTTCTCAATCAAGATTCTACAGAGTCTCCAGAGCCTGCGATTGAAGAAGCCAGCTGCGTGTCATGTGATGCAGTGTTCTGGATCTTATGGTCTCTTGTAATTTCTGCACACAGTAGGCAGTCCTACCGTGTAGACGGTGTGAAACTCAGTGCAAAGCCTCTTCTACACGGAGCAGACAGATATCTGCTTACCCCTTTAAAAAAACTCGGTTCTAATTGGTTTTTATCTTCTTCCTCTTCCTCTGCTTCATAAGCAGGCAGGCTCTGCCTCTTCTGTAATCTCATAGCGCCCTACCCAAGCTGCTGTGACAGCTCTAGACAGATCATATGTCTACTGTTCAGTCCCTCTTGAGCTTTTGAGGGCTTTACTTGGCCATTCTTTTCAGCAGGTTGTAGACAGGATTCAGTAGATTTTTTTTTTAATCAAATGAGTATGTGATCTCAAGATCACAGAGGTAAAAACAAAAACACAGGAGCTAAATACTGTTACTGCTCTACATATGTCCTGAAGGCAAACATTCTCCCAGGAATTCACCAGTCTCTTGTAGAAGAGAGAAATGTGTTGTATTATCATTTCCATACCAATAAATTACTGCTCAGACTCTACCATATAGAATTGTACCTCTTCTTGAGCCTAGTAAGGCCTTGGTATTCACACATCTCAATTAATTCTAGTTCTTACATTATTGAAGTTAGACAAACTTTCTTTTAATTTTTAAATTTATTATAACTTATTCACTTTGTATCCCAGATGTACCTCTTCTTTATCCCCTCCCAATCCCACCTTCCCTCTCTCTCTTCTCCTCCCATGCTCCTTCCCCAGTCCACTGATAGAGGAGGTCTTCCTCCCCTTCCATCTGACCCTAGCTTATCAGGTCTCATCAGGACTGGCTGCAATGTCTTCCTCTGTGGCCTGGTAAGGCTGTTCCTCCCTCAGGGGATGGTGATCAAAGAGCCAGCCACAGAGTTCATGTCATAGACAGTCCCTGTTCCCCTTACCGAGGAACCCATTTGGACACTGAGCTGCCATGGGCTACATCTGTGCAGGGGTTCTAATTTATCTCTGTGCATGGTCTTTGGTTGGAGTATCAGTCTCAGAAAGACACCTGGGCCCAGATATTTTGGTTCTGTTGCTCTCCTTGTGGAGCTCCTGTCCCCTCCTGGTCTTTCTACCTCCTCCTTCTTTCAAAAGATTCTCTGTACTCTACCCAAAGTTTGGCTATGAGTCTCAGCATCTACTTTAATACCGTGCTGGGTAGAGTTTTTCAGAAGCTCTCTATAGTAGGCTCCTGTCCTGTTCCCTGTTTTCTCTATCTTCTGAGGTCTATTCCGTTTGCCTTTCTGAATGAGGATTGATCATCTTGCCCAGGGTCCTCCTTGTTGTTTAGCTTCTTTAGGCGTACAGATTTTAGTATGATTATCCTATATTATATGTCTAATATCCACTTATAAGTGAGTATATACCATGAATGTCTTTCTGCTTCTGAGCAGGGAAAGCTCATCAAGGTGGCCAAAGCACTGAGTGCTCTTCCCTGGCCCCTTGGGAAAATTTGTGACTGGGGCCTCTGGAGGCTCTAACTGGGCTCTCCCAGAGGAGTCAGGGGGTGAGTTCCTAGAGAGCAGGCCTCCACTCTTGGGCAGTCTGGGCAGGAGATGCCCCCAGTAGGCAGATGCTTCCCTGTTCAGAGCTTGCAACAGACTCACAGCCAGCACAGAGCAAGACAAACTTATTTTGATGGCATTATTTCCAGTGTTTTCAAGTGAAAAAAAAAAACTATAAAACTTTTAGTAAGGGAATAAAACTGACTGAAACCAACAGCAGCAACGTAATTAAAGTTTAATTCATAGTGTCATATTTTCTTTAGGTAATCTTAAAAAACAGCACGTACTTCCTCATTCTGGTTTTTCCACTTTGATTTTGTGTAATGGTTGCTCTTTCTTAATTAAAAGGGCTGCTGGAGGATAAAGCGTGGTAATACAATCAGGCCAAACTTTTTCAAATTTCCTTCTTTATTGCTTTCTACCTTAATGAAAACATTCTCACACTAAGCCTCAGAGCTATCAGAGAACAAGCCAGGTAGCAAGTACTAAAGCGTCCGACAGGCAAGGACCAGCTCAGATGGAATGCTTCCACTGACATAGAGAGGTAATTATTTCAATTAGACTTGTTGCTAATTGCGTCAACATCATCTTCACCCTCTGAGTCATGTGACGGAGGTGCTGTCTCTTTGAGTCGGCTTGTAAAGTCCAATGACTGGTGCCTGGAAAAATTCAGAAGAGAACTTACAAAACCAGCTTCAGGACAAGAGTCCTAATCCCATTGATTATGCCTCAGAGAGTGTGTGAGCCCCTTTGCCAGGGCTGAGCAATTCTCTGCTCAGCTTCAAGTTGATTGCAAATACCAGACCTGTGGAATGACTCCAATCTGTGAACAGTGTGATTAATTTAGAGAACCTTGGCATCGTAACAAAGTTAAGGATTTCTCACTGTGAGAAAATTTCAACTTATTTTGTGGATAAAATGGAACAGATTTTGCGGGCCCTGATTCTGTGGGGATTGCCATTGCAGGGAGTGGGGCTGGAGAAACATCTTGGCTGGCTTTTTTTTTTTTTTTATTTTTATGGAGACCACAGTAGACATCTTGAGAACCAATGACATCCAGCAGAGGATAGACCTTTGAAGCATCGCAATGAAGAGAAGAACCTCATGCTAAGTAGGTCCACTGTTGGCCCATCACCTACACCTTGACCACCTAAGCTATCAAAGCTGCCGGCAGGCACCCTGTGTATCTTGCTGTTCAAGGTGCTGGTTGGCAAACAAAATTAGGGTGGCATTTCTGGTCGGGGGAGGGACTGTCACATTCCAAAGGCTTTCATTTTCATTTGCCTCCATCCTTCTCGGCTTTGCTGCACTACAGTGGTCCTCAAGCATTAGTACCCATGGTGCTTCTAACAGAAAATTCATGGTGTGAGGCTCTGTGGTAGTGTAGATAGTAATGGCCAGGAACTCTGTTACATTTTCTACTCTATTTCAGTCCTACAAGTCTTGTCACTTTGTATCTCTCCTTTTTCCTCTCCTAAGCCCGATATGGCATCTCTTTCTTCACATGCCTCAAATTTAAAAACCTTCCAGGTCAGCAATTCTCAAGGGTCGGCTTCTTTGTGAAACTAGCTTGCATTTCTTACAACCTTCTGGAAGGAGCCAGCTGCACACCACAAAGTCTCTCAAATTAACCGCTCCTTTCACTACTCTCTAAACCCATTTCTCTGTGCTAATCAAACAGCTCATTTTGTTGGTTGCCCTTTTTCTTTCTTTTTTTTATTTAGTTTCTTTTTTTAATTTAATTTTAATTTTTATTATTAGTTACATTTTATTAACTCTGTATCCCAGCTGTATCCGGCTCCCTTATTCCCTCCCAATCCCACCCTCCCTCCCTCATCTGCTCCCTGCCCCTTTCCAAGTCCACTGATTGGGGAGGACCTTCTTCCCTTTCATCTGACCCTGTTTTATCAGGTATCTCCAGAGTCCTCCTCTGTGGCTTAGCAGGACTGCTCCTCCCTTGGGAGGGTGGGGAGGTCAAAGAGCCTGCCATTGAGTTCCTGTCAGAGATAGTCCCTGTTCCCCTTACTATGGGAAACCAATTGGTTACTGAGCTACCACGAGCTTCATCTGAGCAAAGGTTCTAGGTTATGTCCATACACGGTTCTTGGTGGAGTGTCAGTCTCAGAAAAGACCCCTGTGCCCAGATATAGTTGGTTCTTGTGGAGCTCCTGTCCTTTCCACATTATACTAACTCCCCTTCTGCTGAAGGTTTGGTTATGAGTCTTAGTATCTGTTTTGAAACACTGTTAGGTAGAGTCTTTTAGATGCCTTCTGCGGTAGACTCCTGTCATACATCCAATGCACATCCCATTTGTCTTTCTAAGTGAGGATTGATCATCTTACCCCGTGTCTGCTTTCTTGATTATCTTCTTTAGGTGTATAGATTTCATTATGTTTATCATATCTTATAAGTCTATATAAGCGAGTATATACCATGTTTGTCCAACAGCACAGGCTCTAAGAGCAACAATCAATAAATGTGACCTCATGAAACTGAAAAGCTCCTGTAAAGCAAAGGACACCGTCATCAAAACAAAACAAATGCCCACAGATTGGGAAAGAATCTTAGAGGGCTAATATCCAGTATATATAAAGAACTAAAGAAACTGAAAAGCAACAAACCGAGTAATCCAATTAAAAAATGGGGAACAGAGCTAAACAGAGAATTCTCTGTAGAGGAATATCGAATGGCAGAGAAACACTTAAAGAAATGCTCAACCTCGTTAGCCATTAGGAAAATGCAAATCAAAACGACCCTGAGATTTCACCTTACACCCATCAGAATGGCTAAGATGAAAAACTCAAGTGACAACACATGCTGGAGAGGTTGTGGAGAAAGGAGAACCCTCCTCCATTGCTAGTGGGAATGTAAACTGGTACAACCACTTTGGAAGTCAATTTTGTGCTTTCTCAGACAATTCGGAATAGTGCTTCCTCAAGACCCAGCTATACCACTGCTAGGTATATACCCAAAATTTGCTCAAGTACACAACAAGGACATTTGCTCAACCATGTTTATAGCAGCTTTATTTGTAATAGCCAGAACCTGGGAACAACCCAGATGTCCATCAACAGACGAATGGATACAGAAATTGTGGTATTTTTACACAATGGAATACTACTCAGCAATCAAAAAGGAGGAAATCATGAAATTTGCAGGCAAATGGTGGGATCTAGAAAAGATCATTCTGAGTGAAGTATCTCAGAAGGTTACCCTCTTTCAAAACAGTGTTTTATTACAAATTATGCAGCTTTATAATATTTTAAAATACCAGTCATGTGGGATAAGAATTCTGAGGATAAGCTTGAATGTAAACATTTTTAAAATCTCTCCAGATGTTAAAATATAAAACTAAGAAATATTACCAGTCAAAATTCAGTATTTCATGAATGTGTCTTGCTTTTAATTTTATTAGGGGGTATCCACTTCACCTGAGAACACAGTTCAGTAGAAAGGCAGCTACAGAGATCACACACATTCACTCAGAAGGCTGTCTCAGAAGCTCTTTCTTCCGAAGGTGGAGAGATGGCTCCTCAGCTTGCTGCCCAAGCCTGAGAATTGAGGCTCCTAGCTCCAGACTCAAGGAAATATAAATGGAATTCTCATTGATGTTATCTGTGGGAGCTTCATTAAATGTGGTGTTTGTAATACTTAGTTACACGCTGTTGTAAAGACTTCCTGACAACCTACCTACGTCTCTTCCCATCTCAATTGTTATTTCAGTTTTGACACTACAGGTAGGCATCTGAGGTGGAGTGCTCACAGCATACAATAGGAGTATTAGTATCAGGACTTGCAGAGATGGGTTAATGCTGAAGAGTGCTCACTGCCCTTGCAGAGGACCTGAGTTGGCTCCCAGCACCACACAGTGGCTCACAACAGGTCAGTAGCTTCAGTTGCTGAGGATCCCACGTTCTCTTTGGGCCTCTGTGGACACAACATTCACATAGTACACAACATAAACATAAACAAATACATACAAAACAAAAAATACTTCAATATAAATTATTAACGTAATATTTTATTCTAGACTCATCCAGGATAATACTTTTAGCCTATGTGCACCCCCTTTCCCAGAGTTAGGAAAAGGCTTATAACCTGATCTGATTCTCCATTCTTACCCCTCCTACTCTCTACAGCGTAGGTGTGAAAGAACATTGGAATTTTTGTTAGACAATGTGTAGCCAAGTGGGGACCTAGCCAAGGACCTACCCAAGTGGGCACATGGGAAGTTAAAACATAGGCAAAATAACCAGCCTTCTTCTATAATTGTTTCAGCCACATGAGGAAAAGATGTCTAGCTTTTACTACTTTTTTGGCCAAACTGGATTTACGTTTGTACTATATACATACAGAATATTTTGGAAGATGCAGAGGAAAAACAGTGGATTGGGAGTGAAGAGAGCAAATGTCTATCTCATAGGACACACTTGGGAAAATTGCCAGTGAACAGACTGGCAAGGTTGTCACTGTTTCCTTATGAGAACAGGAACAATTCGCATCACTTCAGTGAGTTTTACCTTAACAGACATTTTTCTGAAATGACTCAGTGTTGACATATGCATACATTTTATAGCTACTGTGAATATTAGCTATTGCTATATCCAGTTTTAGATGTGAGGGACTATTCCTTTTTTTTTTTTCCTACTCTGTAATTCTCCTCATTGTATTATTAAGCACCAACATTTTAACACTAATTACATTCATAAAAGTCATAAATATTATGTTTGGTAATGGAGCTATTCACTGTACGGTATTTTAACATACAATTCGATCTCCTTGAAAGGCTTATGATACTTGTTATAACTTAAATAGAAGGTATTCCACAGCAAACCACAGTAGAGGCCTTACTGCTTAGCTCTGTACTGACAGTTACAGATCACGCTTTTCTGCAGCTTTTGGGGGGTACATTCCCCTGTGCAGCTGGGTGTGAGCCAGAGAATAACACAAGCCTCTTATCAGTAGCATTTAACACCTAGGTTTGGTCAAACCTTTGGACATGTATTTTGTTTTGTGCTTGGTTAGTTTTCTTTCTTTTTGCTTGGGGAACAAGAATTAATTGCATTAAAACACATACATACACACAAATTAAATGTGGTTGTCACGAAACCAAGACTGAAACAGAAAATTCTACCGGGAAAGCATAGGCAGGGGAGGTTGATAATTAGTTTTTTTCACTTGGGGAACCCTCTAAGTTTATACAGGTAAAAGACTGTTGTGACTTGAGAAAGAAGAATCAAGGAAATGTTCATAAAACCCCAGCTATACTGAGATGTCTATAAATGTCAGGAGTAAATCCATGTCTGGTAGGTTAGAGTGTGTGATGATTTGGTGAGGTTTATAGTCCCTATCAGGTTTAAGTTGAAAATTGTTTGAACTCCATAATGTGGTTGGAGAAGCCATTACTTAAATGAGATGGTAAAATTGGCTTCCTAACCTTTCAATGCTTTTAAGTTTTCATGGCCCTCTATGTAACTGTTGTCTAAATAATACTTGACATACCTTCATTTTTCTGTCAAAATAATGACTGTTGTTCAGTTTATAGATACAGTGCTTTTTGGCAATCAAATGAATAGTGAGTCAATCTGAGTCAGCTGTGAGATTTTTCTCTTTATGTTGTGAATTTGGCTTCTAAAATCGGACTATATTCAGAGTAAAAACATTAATAATAATCATATATTTATCACATAATTATTCAGAGTAAAAACACAATAATATTTATCATATAATTAAAGACATCAGTGAAAGGATAAGTACCATCTTTTTGTGGTAAAATTAAGTCGTACATTGATTGCATATGTAGAATGAATATAAAATCAATGTTTAATATTTGTTTTATCTCCTGATATTCAAATTTCAACATAAAACACCCTTCCACATTTTGCTGTGTTATGATCAGAGATTTAACAATTCTAATGAATGTAAAAATAATTTTAAATGATTCCTCAGAAAAAATGCACAGCTTTAAATGAAGATCTAGCCAAGTGATGTTACTTTCATTGCTTACTTATTGTTCTAAGTAACATTTTTTTCTTTTGTAATAAACCGATGTTTACTTCTTAGTAATCAAAACAAAACTTTGTTTTCCTTTGAGAACTAATTTCCTGCTCATTAGAGTTTGTGAGTCATCCTAGGGTGTAAGCTTCTTAAGGCTTGTTGTATAGGACTATCTTTAAAGGCATGCTAACACAATATTCTGGAGTTCTGATAAGCCTGCTCGCAAAAATCTTCACACCTAAGCTTATTGGCTGTTGATGGTCATTTGTGGAAGGAGGGAGGAGAAGGTCATGACACCCTCTCCATAGTATGCAGACAGCCCCTCTAACCAGTTGTATAAAGTTCTGCCCCAATTGTTCATGGCCTCAGGGTTAGTGCCTAGAGTGCAGAAGAAAAATGGGGCTACATCTTTGTGGCTATGGGAAAGGCATCATCCATTCCTGTGTAAAGATTTACTAGTGTTGATTTTAGGGGTGGGGAATGCCACACTCCTTTAAGCAAGCCTAGAGTTTCCCCAGAATGAATTTTAGTAGGATCATGCTTTGGTTGGTTTGTGGAGCCTTAGGAGGAACAGACGTTGTTTACCACCTCAAGGCTTTATTTTTCTTAATTTTCAAAAACGGATTCATAAAGTTGGCAAGGAATCAAGTACAAATAATATAATACCCTCAATAGCTACCATACAACCCAGAAACAATGCTAGAACTTCAACAGTATTAGAGATTCCAAAGGAAGGAAGGAAGAAAGAGAGAGAGAGAGGAAGGAAGGAAGGAAGAAAGGAAGGAAGGAAGGAAGGAAGGAAGGAAGGAAGGAAGGAAGGAAGGAAGGAGGAAAAAACCCACTTGATTGAATAATTCACTGGTTTATGCAAATATAAAGGTACTCTCATCATTATTTTTCAGAAGCAGCTTATATCAGGGCTTGGAAGTTGTTGGGAAGCTGGTCTGGAGCTTCCTTCTCTATGCACACAGAGTGTGTTCATACAGGAGGTATCATTAGCAGGGCAGCTGCTGGTGTAGCAGACTCCCCCATGCCACATTCAGCTCTGACTGAGCACAGTTGGAATGACGGCACAGAGGCAGCACTTATCTGTGTTGACAGATCAGAACAGCAGTTACTGCTTGCTTGGTCAGGGGAGTAGGAGAGTGTTCAGTAAGTCTTCTGGGCCCAGATAACATCCCATGCACAAACCTTTGGGGAAGATAAACAGACATATTCATTTTGAATATTCACTGAATGGTTTACTTAAGATTAGGGTAGTTTACTGTATGCCATATCTCTGTTACAAGGTTTGCCCATCCTCTCCCCAAAAGAGAAGAATCGCTAAAAAAAACAAAAACAAAAACAAAACCACTGATTTTGACTATACTAAAAGTTATCATGGAAGAGACAAGCAAAACAAATACAGACACCAAAGAAATAGATGCATGAATCCTGACCACATCTTGGACCACGAAAATACGAGAATAGAACAGATCATCCAGATTTACAATACGTTCCTTTTTCCTGACAAAGGCCAGCAAGAATGTACATTAAAGAGAGAAGCCTCTTGTGGTACCAGGACACTGAAAGAAGAGAGACGCCAGAACCCTACTATAAGCAAAAAAACAATTCAAAACACACCAAAAACAAACGTGTAGGACCTGAAGCCCTGAAACTGCTAGAAGGAAAAGGGTGTGAGGGTTTTCAAGACAATGGGATAGGCTTGAGGTTTTCCCTAAAACACCAAAGGCACAGGCAATAACAAGAAAATTAGACAAATGGAATTATATTAATTTAAAAAATCTGCATATCAGGAGAACAGCAAAGTAAAAATGACAAATACAGACAGAAACAAGCATTTTCAAGTATTCATTCAATGAGGTATCATTGTTCAGGATGTTAGAAACTCAAACAACAAAATCAATGCAATCTGATTTAAAATGCACAAATAATTTGAATAGATACTATACCTATAAATGCTATACTCCTACAATAGATTCTACACCTGTAACTATACTACGGGTCGCCTGAAGTATGTGGAAAGGGCTCATTGTTTACCAGGGAAAAGGAAATCAAAACAGCAATAGGATGTCACTTCCTCCTGTTAGAATGACTGATGGCTGCATATTTGGGTGGAGATGTAAAGGAACTCATGGATGAGAGAATGTCAAATCAGCACTCTTTCAATGTGCAGGATTCTTGATAAACTAAAAGTAAGGTTACTGTATTACCTAGAAAGTCTACCATGGGATAGTATCTAAGGGAAATGAAATCATTCTATCAGAAGATAACTGCACATTCTCCTTATTGCTCGATTTCCAAAAGCTAAGAAGGGGATGCAGTTGAGATGGGTATTTCTGAATCAATACATAACCAACTGTGCTGTAGATACACAATGGAGTGTTACTTGGCCAGGAGTAATGAATGACATTTCACCATTTGCAGTAACATGGAAGTAACTAGCAGCATTGTTTCAAGAAGAGTAAGACCAGATACAACCAGACAAGTACTGTATGTTCTCAATTCATAGGAATAGGTCTTACGAGTTAAGGGAGTGGTATAAGGGAGAGGAGAGGGCAAATGAAAGAAACTGCACTTGTAGTTGGGTGGGAAGAGTTCGTTCTTGCCGTAAGTAGCTGTAGAGGCTGGTGGCTAGAGTCCACGATGATTTATGATTTTCTGCATGAAGTGAGAGACGAAAAAGACTGCTGGATAGAGTCTTCTGGACACAACAGGGAGCTGAACCGTGAAACCTCAGCAGTATGGTCGCCAAAACAAGGCCTGAAGAATGACCAGCTGGCGTGTAAACGTGAGTGGGGGAAATTTTGTAAAGCTCCATTCATATACGCAAAGCTGTGGGCAAGCAATGGCTGCGGAAAGAGAGGAATCGGCTTTTTTTTTTTCCAGAGACACACCTCCTGCTATCCTATCCCAAGCCTTAAACCCATATGTACATTAGGAGCACTACGTGGACTCAATAGTGTGTGTGTGTGTGTGTGTGTGTGTGTGTGTGTGTGTGTGTGTGTGTAACAATTATAGAGAGGTCATGAATTTGAGGGTGTGTGTGAGAAGAATTCGAGGGGGTAAAGGGTAGATATACAAATGGTATAATACAGTACTCATTGTGAAATCCTTCAAAAAATACAAAAAATTAAGTTAAAAAATTTAGAAAAGGCTTCAGAAAGTAACTATGGTAATCATCCTGATCTCTATACATTATATATGAGTAAGAAGTTATATTTTACTCTGAGGTTATATACAAATATTCTGTGAATTAAGTTTTTTCAGTTTATAATATCAGAATTTATTAATTTACGTCGTTATAAAAAAATCCATGATAATAAAATATATATACACTGAAATTGACCAGACCCAAAGACTACACAACTTAATTTTAGCTATACACAGTAAGAATTGGCATTCAAAACAGAAACTGTGATGTTTCACATTCAGTGTCTACAGTTATCCCCCACCAAAACCAAAACTGACAGCATTGGAATGAGGAAAACATTCAGCTTATGTGTGTGTATATATATATATATTCATATCTGTTACCTGCGTTCATTCCTTCCTCATCCCTTATAGTCAGCCTTTCTTGTTCTCTTTTCTTCATGCTGTACTGTACCCACATATATTTCTATTTACATATATGCTTATATTATTGGCTGGATTCCACATGAGAGAGAAAACATATGCTTTCTTTCTTTCTGAGACTGTGTGGTCTTGGTTAATATTATAAATTCTAAGTCCACCCATCTTCCTGCAATTTTTTTACTGTCATTTTTCTTTGGTGTTGAGTAAATAATATTCTATTGTTTTATTATGAAATTTTTAATATTCAGTTCATCACCAGATGAACTGAAGTTAATACAATTTTGTGCAATAGTGAATAAAAATAGCAACATGCATAATAAATAATAATAAAATTATAAACTAAATTCTTACCTATGTACTTAGGTATGGAGTATCAAGACATCCTCAATTTATCTTGCGTGGGTGTGTGTGAGAGAGAAAGAGAGAGAGAAGGCTCACATGCAGATATAGGAAGACACTTTGGGGATCACTTCTTTCCCTCCACCTTATTGGGACAGGGTCTTGTCTCCTCTCTCAGGTTCCCATCTCTCATTAGGCGTTCTGGGATAGCATCAATTTGGCTTTTGAAGATAGAACTTAGCCTGTCAGATTTGTGCAGTAAGTTCAGTAAATGCTTTTACCAGTTGAGCCATTCTGCTTTGCCCCCAAATTTAGTTTCAAAAAGTTCAGAAAAACACTGTCTATGCCTACGAGGGATAGCAAGATTGTGGCTTCGTACTTCAAAGCTAGCTGATGGAAGGTAGCTTGTATGTAGGTGTGTAGGAGTTGGTGGGAAAAATGTATGAGTGGGTGGGTGTTGTGAGCCCTGGAACAAGCACAGGAGAAAGGGTTAAGGACTGCTATATTCAAGTATGTGTGTTGTTTTTTTTTTTTTATTTTGACATACTTTTGTATTTTCAAAAGTTTCCAAACAAAAGGAAACTTTATAAAGAAAGAGGGAGAGGAGAAAAAATAATTAATTGACCTAGATCTCCAGCCACAGGATTCCTGATAAACTATGAGGGACAACCAAGATGGAGCCCAGCAGGCTAGGGAAGAATTCTCCATAGTGTCTCGGCGACACGGGATGAATTATATTCTTCACGGGCAAAGCTCCGGAACACTCACCGTCCTAAATCTTATTTTTATATGGCACACATTTAGAAAATTTAGGAGTGTCCTGGAAAGTTATAACAGCTGGCGTAGGAGTGTTGGGCCCCGGGGCTGGGGGCGGTTGAATGAGGAATTCCAAGGCTTCTGGAGAAGTGTTTGAGAGCATGGCCCCAAGTGCCTGGGGGCCCTCAATGTGAGAAACCAGCCACTGGACAGGGCCTGACAGATGTTATAAAGGGGTGGTGTTAAGTGACTTTTTCAGGATATTAAACCAGCATCCTAGCTGGCAGGGGAAAAAAAAAAAAAAAGATTGTCACTGACACTGTGTCAGCCCATCGGAGACACGGCCTGCTACTCTACCAGCTCTGGGAACCATTACACACGGACGATCAATAGGCTCCCAGACTGGAACCTAAATAATAATTTCTAATAAAGCCTATTTTAGACTGTTTGGGCTAGAGAATAGAGACAAGTCACCAAACATAATGTACTTAAAGCCAGCCTACCCTCCCTTTCTCTCTTTTTAAAGAGATGAATAATGAAAGAGAGATCTGGTGATAAGGCCAGGGGGGAAAAAAGGCCTTTTGGTGCTGGCCAATCTGCTTAGCTAATGGCTGTAAACGGACACCCCTAATGAAATAAAAATGTCTCCGTTCGAGTACATAGCTGTGCGATTGTTAGCCATGCTGAACTCTGGCTGGGATCCTGGTGATGGGTACTAAGTAATTGGCTGAATTTCCCATGGCTTCCTTCCTCCTGAGACCCTCATTCAAAAGCAAAGAATGGGGATCGTACCCCCACATTAAAGGACAGTAGCAGCCCATTTCTCCCCATCCCCCCCCAGGTAAGCAGTGCACTTTCTCAGTTTTGACTCTTCTCCCTGCCTGTGAATGGCTTATTTGGAATCTCAGAGTCTAGCGCTGGTGGTCAGTTGCAGATGGGATTGTATCTTACCACACACTTTTTTTTTTTCTTTTAAGGCAAACTTGAGACAAGAGAGGCCTGTGCATGATGGAGGCTGTCCCAGGCCCCTCCGTGTGATTTCTGCCTCTGAGCTGCTGTTTCAGACAGCAGACAGGAGGAGAGGCCCTGTCCAAATGTGCTAAGATGGGCTGGCTGTGGTTAAAGCGGTCCCCCCCCCCCCCAATAGCTTGCAGTTGTCTGATTTCAATCAGTGGCAGTTCCTTGCACATGTCCCGCCATCAATCTTCTGCCGCCCCTGGACGAGTGTGGCACAACACGGGGCCATGTTCCAGTTAAAAAATAGCCTTTGCTGCAGCTTTCCATCTTCAGCCACTGATAAGTAGGCCTTTGATATTTTTATTAAAAAAAGAAAGAAAACACATTGGGAAATATGTTTCATTTCTTATGGCACAGGCTGAAACCCCTGAGGCGGAAGGGGATTGAGGTCTGTTGAGTGGGAAAACAGACAAGACAGAGCTGACCCCTACTGTGACAGCCTTGCCAGATAGAAACAACCCACCCCCAAAACATGATCCCTACAGTCTCGAAATGGGTGCGCCCAGATAGCCATCGGCCATTTTTCACAAACAGCAAAAGGCCTCTCAGCACAGGACCTTGTATCCAGTGGCAAAGACATTTGGAAAGGATCTCAGCCCCGATTCCCAGGCAACGGACTGGGATTAGAGAACGTCGCTGGACCTGCTAATGTCTTGTGTCATTGTAGAGCCAGAGGCAGAAAGGAAGGGGTGGCCGTGGGAACAGTGTGGACCACTGGAAAGTATTGCTGTGAGGAAGGGTGAACCTGGTTAGTCACCTCAAGGAGATGACCCATTAAATGCTCTGTCTTCACGCTTAGCTGCCTGTTTTTAAACGGGTTGTTCCAGTCTCAAAGAGATCAGCCTACCTTCCTGGCAGAGACATGGAGAACTTTCGGAGGCTCCGGGAGACAGACACACTGCTCCTTGGACATCCCTTCCTCTACCCCTGTTGTGCATCTCTGAGGCTAAGTAGGGTCTGGGCAGGGATATTTTACCTAGATTCGTGATCGTCGTTAAATTTCGGGGCTGTTTTTCCTGGTTGTACGTCTTTGCATCACATTCATGCAGTGATCAGAGAGGCCAGAAGGGGGCGGTGGATCACTGGAACTGCAGTCCCATGTGGTTGGGAGCTACCATGGGGATGCTGGAAATGTAACCCAGGTCCTCAAGAGTAGCCAGGACTCTTAATCACTGAACCATCTCTCCAGTCCCCCCCCCCTCCTCCTCCTCCTCCTCCTCCTCCTCCTCCTCCTCCTCCTCCTCGTTCCCCTCCTCTTCCTCCTCCTCCTCTTCCTCCTCATTCTCCTTCCTTCTCTCTCTCTCTGTGTGTGTGTGTGTGTGTGTGTGTGTGTGTGTGCGCGCATGCTTGTGCACGCGTGTGCCATGTTTATGCGGAGTCCAGAGAAAACTTCAGGCGCTGTCTGTCCTTCCTTCCACTTGGTTTTAGAGCTGATCTCTTGTTTTGCTGTTCTGCATATTTCCAGCTTCTGGAGACTCTCCAGTTCCTGATCTTCCTTCTCCTGTAGGAACTCCACATACTGCCACATCCAACTCTTTAAGGGTTCAAGATCCAAACTCAAGCACACAATCTCTTACATGGTGAGTATTGTATCCACAGAACCGTTTTTCCAGCCCCCAGTTCAAATGAAGGCATCATTCAATCCTAAAGTGGTCTTTCCAATTACCTGAGAGTACTGGTCCGTCCAGGAACTGAGTTTATTGTGAAACAGGACTGTCTACATCCCACCCTTCACACCAAGTGTGTTATTTGGGGATCACAAATTCCCCATCCACCCGGACGTCTTAGAGCAATCCAGCTGCAGCTCACGTGACCATGTAGAGATGTTGAAGAGGTGGGGAAAGAAATTCCAAAGCAGATAGAGGAGTTTGAGTTGAAAAAAAAAAAAATCCATGATTCAGGAGGCATCACTACTTTGGAAAACCTTAGATTCAGAAATAATGGCAAAGTCCTGGGGGTGAAGAAGCTGACAAAATTTGTTCAAAGCACCTGGGTACTGTGCATGCTTTAAATAAACTTTTGAGGACAAGGCCAGGACAATATGGGAGGGGAGGGTGATTCATGTTAAAGTGGGAGAGAGACACAACAGTTTCAGAATGACACCATGAAATTATCTTTTTATGGTAAGTTCCATGTTCAAACCTTTAAATGGCTTACCTGTCCGGCAAGCTTTCTCACGGGTCAATTGAATTCAGTAGCTTCCTGCACTTGCTCTCTCGACAAGCTCTACAAAACTTTGCTAGTTCTGAAATGCTAAATTGCTGAATTTACTAATAAAATTTCTGTTTATGTTCTTATAGATGATTCAGAGTGCTCATTACTGTGAACTCAAAGCCTACAGCAGAATTTTAAAAAGCTGTTTATTTGTTCAACTTATATTTTTGAGGAGGCAGCCTTGTGTTAGCACAATTCTGAGAAGTCTGGACACCGCAGAAAAAGTTAAGTATTCCATGGAGTTTGCCCACCAGAGAGGAGACATATAAGGGAAAAGAAAAGGTATAACACTAACTATAACACTGCTGCTGATAGTAATAGATATGGCCTTTCTAAAAAAAAAAAAAAAACAAAAAACAAAAAACAAAAACAAAAACAAAAAAAAAACTTATCTGAATAGAAAGCTGGAAATGAGAAGTAAGCCAGAGGCACTCCTGAGAAAAGAATGTCACATGCAGACAAACCAGCCTGCAGAGGGTGTCAGGACAAGCCAAAGGTAGGCTGACAGGCCATCCCAGACTACCAGGACTAGAGAATACAGGGTGTTCTCAGGGAACAGGATATTTAATGTTAAAAGCAAGAAAGTCCTCTAGCAAACACAGATGAGATACACATGCTAAGTAAGGGCTGGACTATGAAATGGGAGGGTGGGTCGGTGGGGAACGGGGACACCTCCTGTGAACTCCTGGAGGCCGTGGAAGGAGTTATTTTATTCTGATCCTAATGAGCTTTTGTCAGTCAGCAGGTGGAAGTAGTTTCTATCACACACTGGCACTGACCCAAACTACTTTATATGTAGCATTGAATAGATACAGTTGGTGACATCCTAGTTTCTAGAAAGTGTCAGAAAGCAAAAGTACAACAGTGTCTTAGGGCTTCTCTTGCTGTGCTGAAATAGCATGGCCATGGCAACTTTTCTAAAGGAAAGCATTTAACAGGTTCAGAAGTTTAAGGTCAAGGCAGGAGTGCGGCAGCATGCACGCAGATATGGTGCCGGAGAAGTAGCTTAGAGTTCTGCATCTGGATCCAGAGGCAGCAGGCAGAGAGAGATGCTCGGCCTTCCTTGAGCATTTGAATACCCAATTCCCACCCCCAGTGAAGCACTTTCACCAACAAGGCCACACCTCCTTATAGTGCCACTCCTTATGACCAAGCATTCAAACACTGAGCCTGTGGAGACCATTTCTATTCATACCACCGCAGATGGACACACAATTACAGTGGTCAGGCTGAAGTTATTAAATTCCAGAGGAATGAGTAGGATGGGCAGGGAGGGGAGCTTTCCTTTCATATTGCAAGCCTACATTTCTTGGTGGACCAAGTGACCAGACACTCATTTTTCTCATTTGTTTGTAGGGACAGAAAGGGGTTGGGGCTCAGTTACTGTAAAAGCAAGTCTGTGAGAATTTGAGGAGGAGGATGGACCTATAAATTTCACAGGATGGAGGAATCCTCTGGCATCATGACATCATTGCGCTACTGAGATACTGTAGCAAGCTCATGCCTGTCTTCTAACTGTCCTGGTCAACACCGAAACAACTAGAGCAGAGCACATATCCAGACAAAGGGCAGAATGGAGAGTGACAATAGGAGGGTAGTGTCACCCTGGGCGGGTGAAGGGGGACTCATATCCTGTGCTGCATGCCATCAGAAGCTGCCAGAGAGAACATTAAACAAGCACTCAGAAGACGCCCAGGAGGAGAGGACTGAATCGATCATTTCATGGGTCCCTTGTGGCTACACAGTGGACAGAAAGTAGTAAAACAACGCCACAATAATGCAGCAAAAATGGAGACATTTTGCTTCACGTGTTTCCCATGGTCTGTCTGAATCATTTGTCCATTCGCCAATATCTCTAAAACAAGTGCAAGAATGCCTCCCTTGTAGCATACCTAAATTTTGTTTTTGCCCACCAGAATCCATTTTCATCAGAACAATCAGAGGGCATCTTTTAAGGACATCATCAAATCATATCTTGTTTAGACATCCCCGATAAAGGTGTGGAAAATGGCTCCATCGGAAAATCATTTACTTTGTAACTATAAGGTTCTAGATCTGATCCCCAGATGGCATATATTAAAATAATTATAACAGTAAAAGCTGTGTGCAATGGCACATGCTTTTAACCCCAGCCCTGGGGAGGTGAAGAAGGCAAATCCCTGATGCTCGCTGGCCGGTCAGTGCAGATTCCTGTTAAGTTACAGGTCAGTAGGTGACTCTGACCTCCAAAAACAAGAGGGATAGCATTTTCCAAAGAAAGACGGCTGAGATTGTCCTCTGGCCTTCACACGCACACATGCATGAAAACCCCACGCACATGAACACACACACAGAAAAAGAAATGTGCACACACATCAAAAACAAAACAAAAAGATGAAACCTGCGAAGTGTTTCCCTCTGCGCGAGAACAAAATCTCAGTTCCCAAGCAGGACCTGCAAGACTCTATCATGGGACCAGACCTCTCCTCCAGGGTCAAGGCCTAGTGCCCTTGTCCACACCACCCACAGCACCTCACAGCCTTCTGAACCATCCCACTCTCTCTCCACATGAGACCTTGCCTTTCATGAGTCCCAGCCCCGTGCCACTTCCTTCCACCTTTGCCTGTATTAACACTTTGATATGTGTAGAAATCTACTCAAATCTCACATCGCTAAACACACCCTCTGTCTCCAATGTCCATCAGAGCCTCTTCTGCTCTGTCACCTGCTGTCACTGCAGCCTGCCTCATTGTTGTCATCACAGACAGCAGCTATCTCTTTTTCTCATTCCATCACAACAGGGGGATAGTCAGGACATGTGCCACCAGCTCAGCCCTCTGCTCTTCTCCTGTCTTGAGGGTGGTGCATCCTCACAGGGCAGCTCAGCCAGGGATGTTTGCTCTTCTCCTCTAGAAAACTGTCCCATAATCCTGCTTCCTATATCTTTTCTCTGCCATAGGCTGCTGTGGTTTTGAAATATTGCTTCTTTCTTCGCAGTGGCAAGACCTGAGCCTTGGGTTGTCCTTTAGGATGGAAATAGAATCTCGTCCAGCAGAAGATGCAGGCATTCCTAGGTTCTTTTCCCAACACTGCTAACAGCATCTCCTTAGAATACTAGAAAATGTTGCCCTCTCCCAGATTTAAGCTTGTTAGAATACTATGAATGACATCAAAAGTGTGTGTGTGTGTGTGTGTGTGTGTGTGAGTGTTTATCCAGGCAAGTGAAAAACTATTATTTTAAAACACATTGAGGTAGAACATATTGCCATATTGCTGTCTGGCTTATAATTCATTCTTTTTTCAGTGGAAAGACCAATGATACAATAGTCATTAAATCACAAATAACAAATAACATCTTCGCCAAACAGCACAAAAGCTAAAGAAATAAAGGTTTTAAGTTTGATTTTATGTTGGAAATTTACTCTAAACACACCGGAATGCTCAACACAGACTTAATCTTCTGTTAAAAGCTTACTCTCTCTAAATTGTGTGCAAGAGGCTAGATGGGTGGTATTGGAATTTAATGAAGAACACTTTGCTTCTCACATTGCTTTTCAGTGTCTGTGTATATTTACCACAGAAAGTATTTTTATACTGGGTTCAAATAAGATTAAGGGTGAAGGCACTTGATATGAATTGGACCTGTTGACACTATATGACTTGGTTCCTGGAAAATAAGAAAAACAGACTGAGAGCTTGATTTGATGAATCTTGAGTACTTGAGGTTGACTCTCCATGAAGAGAGTAAAAACAAACAAACAAACAAAAAAAAAACTGGTGACTTTCATCTCCTGCGTCTGTTCTGCCCTCATCTTTTCCTTCCAAGGCTGTTTTTGTGTGAATCAGAATTGTAGGAGATAGGTCAGTCTTGGTTGTTTCTCTACGAGACCCTTTTCAGCACCTCCTTCTTCCCCTATTTCTTATTGCTCTTAGGGGTCAATTTCTCTTCCCACCTCTCAGTATTGCTTCATGTTATCTTTTCCTTGAAATCTTCTAATGTGTGAAAAAAATCAACCACCACATTAAAAAATGTAGAGTGGGCAGCAGCCTCTGTCCTGAACCTGACCTGTGTGAGTCTGCACTCCAATCTATTAGTTCTAAACCTGTGAAAAGTTGGCCAATTTCTGTCAACACCCAGTTATTTCTTTCATAAAATGAGGCTACCCAGGCTCCTGTCATAGACAGTGTTTTAATCACAGTACCATAATGAAATGCATTAATGCACATTAAATATGCTACTCAAAGCACCAGTAAAAGCTTGCTCTTATTAATGTCCCCCATCTGAATTTAATTTTACTGTATCTGACAAAACCTGAGACTTACTGGGGATAGCATCTGCCTCACGCTCTTCTCTATCCTACATCCTAGTTCACATAGGCATGAACTCAGTGGTGCAGATGAAGGAAAAAACTTGCCACGACAGGAGCATCTGAAACATTTAGGGAGGAAGGGGAAGCACCTTCCGTGCTGCCTCATAGGGCCACTGTTCTGTAAGCTCTTCTTTTTTTAACTTTTATTAATTACACTTTATTCATTTTGTATCCCCCCATAAGCCCCTCCCTCCTCCCTCCCGGTCCCACCCTCCCCCCCTTTCTGCATGCATACCCCTCCCCAATTTCACTGATAGAGGAGGTCCTCCTCTCCTTCTTTCTGATCTTAGTCTATCAGTTCTCATCATAAGTGGCTGCATTGTCAGGGTTCTAGGTTATCTCCACCGATAGTCCTTGGTTGGAGTATGACTGTAAGATCTTCTTAGGACATACCTCAGCCTTGGATCTCATATCCATTAGAAGGAGGGCTCAGGACCCCCCTCCACTCTGCTAAGCTCCGGGAAAAGCTGAGCTTCTGAGTTCACCAGCACTGACAGGTATCAGTTCTGTGTTCCATCAAGTATCCTGTAAATACATCATTTAAAATATTTACTTTTGAAAGTAGGATTTATTCAATTATAACAGGTAATTATTTGTGTCTATTACCATTTATACTGACACATATATTTCTAAGGTAAGAAGTTTACAAATGCATATTATATTATGAAATATTATATTATTAAATGTTTAATGATAATTGTATTCTCTACTGATTATTTTCTAAAACAGCCACAGCATTCAAGCATGTAATCAGTCCCAAGTAACTTTTTATATCCTAACTTTTTTCTTTCTTTCTTTCTTTCTTTCTTTCTTTCTTTCTTTCTTTCTTT
>NW_026585797.1:18667358-18692455 GCF_907164565.1 Psammomys obesus
TTTCTTTCTTTCTTTCTTTCTTTCTTTCTTTCTTTCTTTCTTTCTTTCTTTTTTTCTTTCACATCCCAATAACAGCTTCCCCTCCCTCTCACCTAATTTTCCCCCAAGTAACTTTTATGTTAAGAATATTGACCAACTTCTGTATCATTTTAGACAGTTTTTGTTAAGTTAACATATGTAGAAACATACAAAGCCAGGGAATGACTTTTTTTTTCTTTTTTTTCTTAAAATTTTCTCTTTATTATTATTATTATTTATTACAACTTATTCACTTTGTATCCCAGCTGTAGCCTCCTCTCTCATTTCCTCCCAGTCCCATCCTCCCTTCCCTCCCCTCCCCTCCCCCCCATGTCTTTTCCCTAGTCCACTGATAGGGGAGGTCCTCTTCTTCAACTATCTGACCTTAGCCTATCAGGTCTCATCAGGACTGGCTGGATCCTCTTTCTCTGTGGCCTAGTAAGGCCAAGGAGAGGTGTTTAAAGAGAGGCAACCAAGTTCCTGCCAGTGACTGGCCCTGCTCCCCTTACTAGGAAACCTGCATGGAGACTGAGCTGCCCATGGGCTACACCTGAGCAGGTGGTCTAGATCCTCCTCCATGCACGGTCCTTGGTTGATGCACCAGTCTCTGCAAGTCCCCCTGAACCCAAAGTTTTGGGTTCTGTTGGTCTCTTTGTGGAGCATCTGTTTCCTCCAGGTCTTTCTATCTCCCCCTCCTTTCATAAGATTCTCTGCACTCTGCCCAAGTTTGACTCTGAGTCTTAACATCTGCTTCAATACCCCAATCAGTAGAGTCTTTCAGAGGCCACCCCCTGAAAACTCGTGAAGGCTCATGTCCTGTTCCCTGTCTTCCACTTCCAATGTCTATCTTATTTACCCTTCTGAAAGATTCTACCTTACATCCATAAGAATAACTAAGATTAAAAACTCAAAGATGAAACATGCTGAAGAGGTTGTAGAGAAAGGGGAACCCTCCTCCATTGCTAGTGGGAATGTAAACTTGTACAATCACTTTGAATATTAATTTGGCACTTTCTCAGGAAATAGGAATAGTGCTTCCTCAAGATTCAGCTATACCATTTCTGGGTATATATCCAAAAGATGCTCTACCATACAACAATGACATTTTCTCAACTATGATCATAGCACCTTTATTCATGATAGCCAGACTTTAAACAACATAGATCTTCTTCAACTGAAGAATGGATACAGATATTGTGGTACATTTACACAATGGAATAAAAATTAAAAACAAGGAAATCATGAAATTTGCAGGCAAATGGATAGAAAAGAGCATCCTGAGTGAGATAAACCAGAAGTAGAAAGACACACTTGGTATATACTCACTTATAAGTGGATATTAGATATACAATATAAGCTAAACATAATAAAATCAATAGTCCTAAAGAAGCTAACAACAAGGGGGACCGTAGGGAAGAGGCTCAATCCTCTTTCAAAAGGGCAAAGAGGATAGATTTTTTTTTAATAATGAAAAAAAATTGACACAAGGAAATTAGTGAACAACTTTTCAGTAAAAGTGTAACTCTGTTTGTGGAGACTATGATGTTGACAACAGAATTAAGATTAACCCCAAACGTAATTAAAGTGGAGGGACAATTTTGCTTGTACAGTCCTACAAAAGTCCTTGCTTAATGAGTAGAAAACGGAAGCATCAATTGCATTTTCAGAGAGGAGCCCTGCCCTGAGCTTATGTGAGCCTCTTCTCGTTCTCCAGTCTTAGGAAAAGCCACACTCTACACCAAGTAACCCCCCCAAAAATAATGACCTCCGTCAGCATAGCTTCTAAACCTTTCCTGGCACCGAGACTTGCAAATATTTCCTTCTGGCTCTAGCATCACAGGAAAATAATCACCAGTCTGGTATTTCCCATCCACAAAAGCAAGTTTACCTCCTAGGATCCAAGGCTGTACAGTGGTTGAAAGTCGTGATGTTATCTAGCCACATTTTAATGAATAACAAACCACTGAATGTACATTTTAAAACCAGAGCTACATCTGAGAAAAAAACATAACAACAACAACAACAAAAAAAAAAAGGTGGGTAAACTATTTCACATTCTTAAGGACATTCCGTAGATGTTTTCAGTTGTTTTCTAGTAACTGTCCTTAAAATCAATAGGCTTAAAATTAATTTTAGTAATGGAATACTAAAAATTACTCTTAGTAAATGGAATAAAAGAAGTTATGTATTAATATAAAGTTCTGTTTCATGAGAGCACAATTTAAATGAAGCTTGCCAAAGACCTCTCAGATAAAGTATTCACAAGTCAAAGTGATGAGAAATGTTTTTAAGGTAGATGAACAAACCCCTATGTCAATGATAAATAAGAAAATTTGGGGTTTAAGTCTCCAATCTATTCTTTCCAAAACCATGAGAAATTGAGCAATTTGTTTTAGCCATCAGTCCCTTCCTTTGTAAATTGAGGCTATCCATGACCCCTCCAGAGTCGTGCATGGCCTATGCCCTCTCTCTCCAAAAGTGTTAGTTCTCATAAGTGTAAACTCCATTTGAAGATTCTGAAAGAGCCTTGACCCTGTAATTATAAGAGATGAAATTCAAATTGAGTTAACTTGAGAACACTGAACATCTGATTGCTTTCATATAAAGTTGGGTCCAGCAACCTTGGCCATGTCAGTCGTGAACTGTCCATTTCTTTACTCTAGGAGAACCTTTTCCATGTGAGTGAAGGGCATCCACAAACACCATCTTGTTTGGATAGATTTAAATCTAGTAAAAGGACACTGGCTTACTCTGTATAATTATCCCCAGGGAGCACCAGTTGCTACAGGCTGGGCCATGTGCCTGATTTGAGAAATTGTATGTGAAAGAGCAAAACCACGTGCTCACTCTCACAAATAAAAAGTTGTACTGAAATTTAAAAATATGTTAAGACAAAAACTAAATAAATGAATAAATTTTTTAAAATGATTAAAAAAATAAAAAGATTTAAAAATTTTAAAAAGTACAGTAATGAAGTTCATGACATATGACATCAAAGTATGGAGGCATCGCTGCAAAACTTCATAACATATGGCATCACACTATGGAGGCGGGAAAGCAAAACATAATATATATACATATGGTTATATATATTTGATTATATATATATATATATATCACATACATAACCAAATGTTAGACACATGCAGCAAATATACATTGTTATATGAGGCTAGGACAACTTTATTATAAATTTCTAGTCAGTGACACTCTAAAATTTATGGAATAAACATAGCCAGTCTCTTTAGGCATCTCCTTTCTTCTTTTCAGGTTCTTTTCTGAAAGTAAACAAGCAAAAATCAAAATAAAACAAAAAACAACAAAGTACAATTTTAGCAACACTAAGGACTATCAAATATTGAAAGACTGCCACAAAGTAGTAAAATTCATACAAATGCCTCATGGAAATGAAGAATAATGGAGAGTGAGAGTATGATTGTAGTAGAGCCAAAATATACTCCCCCAAAGCAGTGAGGGGTGCCACGCCCCCAGGTCAAAAGATATTAAAGGAAATACAGAAATAAGAGCAAGCAGGTTGAAGTCAAAAGCCAACACCCTTCCCCCACAACTCAACAGAACAATTAATTTAAGAAAAGAGAGGAGAAGAGTTTATGAAACAGATTGTGTACAAACCCATATTGACATAAAGCAGTTTCTAGCTGTGGTAGCTATAAGTATAAGGAAAGGTCTGTGCTGTCAACACAGTGTACTTACAGAAAAATCTATTCTGTCTATTCCATAAGTATCTAGTTTTGTAATTAAAAAAAAAATAGAAAGAGGTTCACAATACTAGCACATTGTAAAGAAGTCCTAAGAATAAAGGAAGAAATGAGAAACAAAAGTTATCAACAGAATAACTTACCAGGAGAAAAATATTACCATAAAACAGATTATGTTTTAAGCAAATATTTACTGTAATTAATTTAAGCTAAGGTAGCAGTAGCCTCTGCGAATGAAGGTCAAAATACAGAGTTGTAAGAATTGAGTAAAAAGAAAAAAAAAATGAACTGATAATGACAAAGTAGATAAGCCAGCATGAGTTAACAAGAAAATGAGGGGCGGGGAGAGAGCCTTAAAATTAGGGAAGGAAAATAGAAACTTGAGAGCACATAAACACTGTGGTGAAATAGAAATAAACATCAAGGAGAGCGATTAATAAATGACACATGCATGCTGAAATAACCAACTCAAGAAAAGTACATAAACGTGGGGAAATAGAAATAAATATCAAGGAAAAGATTAATAATGGACACATGCATGCTGAAATAATAGATTCAAGAAAACGTGTTAGTTAAAATAGTAAAGGAAGACATCATATGTATTACTGGAGTCTATGTTAGAGAGAAAATGGAATTAGAACAAATATTTATATTTACAATCTAAAGAAGCTCTCAAAAGACACAAACAACGTCTCCCATCAAAAGAACAAAGTGGTTGTACCTAAATATTAAAAGAAGGTTTGATGATTGGTTTTAAGGATCAACTTGGCATCCATAGGTTCATCTGGCAGAAGGGCTCTGAGAATGTGTAAGGAATAATCCTTGCTGCAGTAATTGAGGTGGGAGGAGCTCCCACTCTGAGGGGGCCATTCTCTGACAAGGATCCTCGACTCTGAGTAGAGAGGGGACTGAGAAACAACATTAATGCATTAAACAGAAGCTCTCTGCTCTAGCCAGCAGATGTGATGTGGCCCTATTCTCTCAAGTTCCTACTGCTCTGACTTTCTACAACTGTGAACAGAGTAAGCACATTCTCCATTTTGTACATGTTTTATTATCACACCAGAAAAGAAACTAGGTAGTGTGTTGCTTTTAAGGTTTTTCGGAAACTTACTAGACTTAAGAACAGCAACTTGCAGAAGCAGACAGGGGATAGGACAAGACTCTGAAAGACTACCCAGCAGGTTACCGAAGCAGATGCTGAGACTCATAGCCAAACTTTGGGCAGAGTGTAGAGAATCTTATGGAAGAAGAGGGAGATAGAAAAACCTGGAGGAAACAGGAGCCCCACAAGATCAACAGAGTAAAAAAAAAATCTGGGTTCAGGGGGACTTGCAGAGACTTGTGCATCAACCAAGAACCATGCATGGAGAGGACCTAGACCACTTACACAGATATAGCCCATGGGCAGCTCAGTCTCCATGTGGGTTTCCTAGTAAGGGGAGCAGGGGCAGTCACTGGCATGAACTTGGTTGCCTCTCTTTGATCACCTCTCCCTGGAGAGGTGACCTTACCAGGCCACAGAGAAAGCGGATCCAGACAGTCTTGATGAGACCTGATAGGCTAAGGTCAGATAGTAGGGGAGGAGGACCTCCCATATCAGTGGACTAGGGGAGGTTCTCAGGGAGAAAAAGGGAAGGAAGGTGGGAGCAAGAAAAGAAGAGAGAGGAGGCTACAGATAGGATACAAAGTGAATAAGTTGTAATAAATAATATTAATAATAAAGAAAAAGTTTTTTTTTAAAAAAAGAGCAACAACAAAACCATTGAAGAGCTGGGAAAGAACATAAAGGGGTGTGTGTGTGTGTGTGTGTGTGTGTGTGTGTGTGTGTGTGTGTGTGTAAGTAAAAGCAATCAGTCTCCTAAATTTATTTTTATAAAAATTTATAATGTCAAAAATCAAGCAAGATCCCTTAAGAACTGAAATCTGAAAATAGACAATTCATTTCTTTTCAGGTTCTCTTAAACATGCTATACAGATGAATCATACAGGATTATTAGTAAAATAAATGTCAATTTACATAAAAATTAAAAATATTATAAACAACATCCTCCACTAAAAATGTAACAAAACAGAAACCAACAAAATATGCCCACTTCGTAGATGTTAGAAAATATTTTCTCAAAGAGAAGAGACATTTCACATTAGAACTTATGAAACAAATACAACAATCAAAGAAAATATTGTGGTCCAAATACTTATCAATAAAGAAAGATTAATAAGAAACAGAATAAAACAACCATTTTAAAAAGTTAGAAAAGAACAACAAACATTAGAAAAGAATTAATAGTGCTATTTATAAGCAAGTAAGTATACCAATAAATCCAAAATCTCTGTTTCATAATAAATTTATTAAACACCACACTGAAATAATTTTAGAAGGTCTGAAATGAATTAAGAGTTAATTTAATTTGCCTAACTCTATAAAAACTATTTGGATGGAAGTAGTATTTTTATTGGAAAGCCTTGTTTACCAAAACTTACCTTAGAAAGAGAAACATGGAAGCATGCCAAGTATCTAGAGGAACTAAAGGAAAATATCAGGAACTTCTTCCTTAAAAGGTACTAGATGAAAGAAGAGTAATAGGAAATCCCAACAAACACTTAGGAAAAAATGCTTTTTGATCAACTTTTGCACCTAATTAAAAGGGGGATTCTGACCCTTTTCTAGAAAATAGGTAACCCAAATATTAAATCCTAATAGAGATTGTCCCTGTATTGTTGGTTATAGTCACAGAATTCAGAGCAGTTTATGTACATAGCCATTGATAGAGAGCGCTTCAACAGCAAGCTAAGAGGAAGGCGTATACAATATAGGGAAAACATGGAAACTGGATTCTATCGTTTTGCCATATTCTACTGGTTAAGAGATAGTCATGAATCCAATCTGCCTTTAAAGATAGCTAATTATATAAAGGCATGAAGAAAAGGTTGAAGCCTTATTCCAGAAAGCTCTTGCCAGAAAATCTCCTGGGATTGTCATTTGTGGATGACATGAAACTCTTACATAAAACCATGACTGAGAAAAAAATAGAGAAAATACAGCATTATAATCTAGTAGACATAATTCCAGAAATACAAAGATAATTTAGTATTGTTATATCTTTAATATTAATAGCTTTATAAGAAAAACACATTCTCATATATGCTGATATGACATGTCACACAATTAAAAAGCCATGCTTAGTTTTAAAAACATGTAAGTATATACAACGATTTTAAAATCTTACTTAATTTTGGATAATGTGTATGTGTGTGTCTGCATTTAGGTAAGTGCACAGGAAATCCTGTGCCTTTAGAAGCTAGGGGCTTCAGCTCTCCCACGAACGTGGAGTTACAGATGGTTGTGTGTCCTCCCGCACAGACGCTGACTCAGGGCCTCTGCAAGACCAGGGTGAGCTCTGAACAGCTAAGACATCTCTCCAACCCTGAATTTGATTCTTAACACAATAAAATACATTTTTCTCATAAAAACAAGCTATTTGATTCCATCTAAATTAGAAAAAAAAAGAGAGAGGTACATGGCATCCCGATTATTTAAAGAAATTAGTATCTCTCTGACAATGCAAGTAGAATGTAGAAAGAAGGGACAGAAATACAACTTGGGAAGAAATAGTAAAAAGAATTCCTTCTATAAAAAGTATTTCAGGCAACAAGAGACTTCAGTAAGATAGCAGGGTGCAGTAGGAGTGTAATAAACACTGCTCAGTCCTCAGCTTTAAAAAAGAAAAAAATAGCAGCGTTCTTTTGCGCTGTGGTAGCAGACTCACGGTGCCCCAGCTCTCAGGCAGCCTCCTCTGCACGCTCCACGATTTTAAAGAGGGATGAAGTCTTTACAGTACAACTCTTTACAGAAAGAAAACTTTAGGAATCTGGAAAACGGAAAGATATTTTATGCTCCTGGGTTGGAAGAATTAATATGGTAGACGTGACTATCTTTCCAAAAATAACTTGAAGATTTTATGCAATCCCCATCAAAACTCAGGGCCATGCTTGACAGACATAGAAAACAATCTTGACATTATTATGAAAACACACACATACACAAAACGAGGCTGGCCAAAGCAATCCTGAACAAAAGGAATACTGCGGGAGATACCACCATGTAATTTCACGTTATACTACAGAGCCACAGAAATGAAAACAGCACAAAATGCAGGCATGAAAATGAATACATAGACCAGCGGGAGAGAATAGCAGCGGGATAGAATAGATAGTCCATGAAAGTACAGCTACCTGATTTTTTCACAGAGATGCCAAAAATATACATTAACAGTATGTTTAATAAGTGACGCTAGGAAGCCTGGACATCAAGATGGAGAAGTACAAAACTAGATCTTTATTCCTCACCTGCTCAAAACTCTAGTCCAAATACACCAGGCTTGATATTCTGACACTTCTTGAAGAAGAACTAGGAAGTATGCTTCCACATGTAGGCTTGAGTGAGGTCTTTCTGAATAGGAGTCCATTGGTGCAGGGAGAGGAGAATGATGATCAATTCAAGGGATCCCACAGAATTAAAAGGCTTCTGCGCAATGAGTGACGCTGTCAGTTGAGTGTGGAGTAAGTCTACAAGAATGAAAGGAAACGTTTGCTAGGATCCATCTCAACCAGTCAGAAGCGTCAGGATTAAGAACACAAATGGCCCATTGAATCAACAAAGCAGGGCTCATATGGGCTCATGGAGACTGAAGAAGCAAGCTTGGGGCCTGCATGGGTCTGCACTGGGTGCTCTGCGTATATCCGACGGCTGTTAGCTTGGTGTTTTTGTGAGATTCCTAACAATGAAAGCAGGTGTATCTCTCACTTCTATACCTGCTATCGAGAACTTTCCTCCTATTGGATTGCCCTGTCCAACCTAGATCTGAGGACTTTCCGCCTTGTCTTAAAGGTATCTTGTTTTTCTCTTATTTGGCTGTCATCTCTTAGAGGGTTGCTATTTTCTAAAGGGGTAACAAGGAGAAGGTGAATCTGGAGAAAGGGCAAGTGTGGGGGGCCAGCTAGGAGGACTGGAGGGAGGGGACACTGTAGTTGGGATGTATTTGAGAGAAGAAACTTTTCAGTAAGAATTAAAAAAGAATATAAATGACAATAAGAGTCAACAGAGTGGAAAAGGGGAAACACATATTGTTTTGTGAGCAAATAGTAATACAGCAAATTTAGGAAGCAATCTGAAAGTTTCTCAAAATAAGTGGAGTAGAAATGTAACCCGGCTATACTACTCCATGGCTGATACCCAAATGGCTGTACATTCAACTACAGAGACACTTGCTCAGCCAAGTTCAAGGCTGCTCTTTCTGCAATTTCCAAGAAATGGAAACAGACTAGAGGCCCATCAACTGATGAATAGATAATAAAAATGTGCCACATAGGCACAACAAGATTTTATTTAGCTTTAAAGAAAAATTAAGTTTGAGAGTAAATAGGCACACCAGAAAAAAAATGTATTTATTATGTTATCCATGTCCCCAAACCAAATGTTGCATGTTCTCTTTCATATGTAGATCCTAGCCTCACATCCTTAGTTATATGTCTTTATACTGGAGAACCTGTGAATGCCAGAAAACTAGAAAGGGGTGCCTTAAGGGAGGGAATAGATAGTAGGGCATAAATAAGATGGAAGTAAAGAAAAGGAAATACTAGGGGTAGAAAGGCTTAGGCAGGGAGGAGAAGTGGGGTTGGGGAAGATGACAAGGTTCAGCATAGAGGGTTAGTCATAATTAGAGGTGTATGAAGAAGCCATATGAAACCTACTATCTTGTAATTAAAACAAAGTTACAAAGAAGATACTCTGTGTATCTTGATAACATGCTCCTAGGAGCTGCAGGTCACTATGCAAAACTCCCAGGAGCAAGTGAAGGATAGCACAATATGAGTTGTTAGTTGGGAAGCCAAAAACAGTACAGACTATTGCAGTTCCTCCTGGTTGTCCGCCAGCAGCAGATGACAGCACCCATCTTGGTGGCAAGATCCAGACAACTCAAGCTAGAACTGAGCTGGAAACATCTTCCCTGCTAGCCAGCCTTGACCAGCAAGAAGGTGACAGGCAGACTCCCAGTAGAGAAAAGAACAAGCAGTCTTATTCTATGAACCCTGAGAACTTCAGTGTGTACCTGCCAAGCGAGATGTTTCCTCTTTCACAATAATGGCACAACTGTTATGAGGGTAACCAACCAGTCTCTGATTAGATTTGATACCTGCTTCATGGGAGGAAACCCATGCCTGGTACTGTAAATCCAGTCAAAACATGGGTTGAGGAGGCCAAAGCTTTTAAGGGGAACTTATTGTTTAGATACCTTGACATAGCACCAAGCCATCTTCTAAATCTCTGTATTTATACCTATAGACAAATGCCACTCACAGCCTAATATATTCTTAAAACTGGTTATGAAAGTTTTTAAGGCATTAAAAATAATGACTGACTGAAAACAGTCTGCTGTGCAAACTTTTAACTCAAAGAGCTTTCTAGTTCTTATTTCCAAAGTAAAGCTTACATTAAGAATATAAGCATGCCTCTCCTGATTGGTTACAGAATTGGCATCTTGGAAGCATTTCTACATTTGTTCTTGTCTCCACTGTGGGAATTAGAGGCCTGAACACCACAGTCCCCAGATTTTTTTTCCAAAAACTTCTGTTGAAGGTTTGGCACCAGAGTAGTTTGTGTGGGAGTAGCCAGGAAGAAAAGAGAAGTGGCCATTACTGAGTCTTTGGTAACAGGAAGACTCGTGGGTTTAAGCATAGGGAAGACACATTGATTTTTGTCAACAATTCCTAGAAACCACTTTCTTCAGAATCCCAGACAGTGAGGTCATTGGTGGTAGCTCCCAAAGGTACCTGCCCTTTCTGATGTCCTTAACAGTAGCAGTGTTTTCTTGATGTTTCCATGCTCTGCCCTTACAATGGTTTCATAGTCTTTGACGTCCTAAATTAATTCCCTCTCACTGGAATATTCTAGAGCTGCTTCTACTTTCCTATCTAAAGTCAGACAAATACAGTGGCCAATACAAAAAGAAAAGAAAAGAAAAGAAAGGAAAAAAAACAAAACAGCAGAGTCTTCTCGTGATGCTGGACCAGCGCAAAGATTTCCTAGCTCATTCTGAGTGCCATCTTCATCAGGTATGGTGGTACTGCCTGAGCTGGTAACAAAATAAGAGGAAAAAGCAGTTGCATCCCTCTGACCTGGGCCTTGCAACCTCACAGAAGTTGTTTTCCTCACTTTACCCATTGAGTCAATGGCACAATCTCCAGGAAGAGTAAAGAGCCCACAGAAAAGAAAGCTTCCCCAACTTACCCAAGCAGAGCCTGGTGATTTGTGACATATCCCCTGTCCTTGTCATTGTTCTGTTGCTGTGAAGAGACACCATGCCCAAGGCAACTTCTATAAAGGGAAGATATAATTAGGGGCTTTATTACAGTTTCAGCGGCTTAGTCCATACTCATAATGGCATGGAGTGTGGTGGCAGGCAGGTAGGGTGCTGGAGAAGTAGCTCAGAGCTACATCCTGATCCATAGGTTGAGAGGGAAAGAGACAGAAAGACGGACAGAGAGAGAGAGTGAGAGAGAGAGACTTGGCCTGATGTGGGCTTTAAAACCTCAAAGCCCACCTCAGTCAGACTTCTCCAACAAGGCTATATTTACTTTAGTAAGACCGTACCTCCTTATCCTTCTCAAATAGTACCACTCCCTGGTGACTAAATATTAAAATATGTAAGTCTATGGGAGCCATTATTATTAGGGAACCACCATACCCTCTGTATAAGTGTCATTAGAGCAGGGAGAATAAAATTTTCCTTGGGAAAAGCCACTGAAATACCCAGACTGCCTGTACAGCAGCTGGTGCACAGCAGTCAGTGGAGTCTTAACAACCTGGGACGGGCAAAGAGAGCAGACTAAAAACCAGGGAACTTTACCGCACGCTATATGGACTACGATTCTTGTCTTTTCACATGGATCGAAATATAAATCTAGGCAGGGAGTAGGAGGAGTCAGATGCTTGTCACATTACAGATGGAGAAAACAAGACATGAAGATAAGCCTATTTGAATCGGGGTAGCATGATTATCACACTGTCGCAGGAGAGTCTTAGGGGCCACACATGGCAAGCATGAGGCGTGGTGTAGGTTGGACCTCTCTAGTCTAAGAAGTCACAGCAGAAATTGTTGCAGAAGAGAAACCTTCTGAGCGCTGACGTGATGCCCCAAGTGCAACTTACCACATAATAGAACTGGGTTTTATGTGTGGAAGTCTGAAAATATCATATATATGACCGCCTATCATGCATAACTACAAAATACAAAATAAACGTGAGTGGGCTCTGTGTTTGATTTAGGTTTTCTCTCTCTTTCTCTCTCTTGTTCTGAAATATCTCATTATAGGTTTGGCAATATTCCAATACCCCAGAAATTAAAACCCCAAAAGCTCTGAATTCCAAGCATTTCAGGTAAGAGATCCTCAGCCTGATGGTTGTGACCACATATATTGGAATGAGAAGAATGCACTAGTTTGCTTGTCTGTGTGTGTGTGTGTGTGTGTGTGTGTGTGTGTGTGTGTGTGTGTGTAGCAGTAGATGTTATGGAGAGGCAAAAGTTAATTGTCATTACATAGATAGTAAGGTTCGGATGCTGAGTTACCCCAACTCTGCCTCTTATTCTGAGAGTATCCTGACAGTTCGCCTTTCATTTGATGTGATATTTCTGATCATAGACTGCCTTCTGTAGCTCTTTCGTGAGGCTGTGCTACCATATCTGTAGAGTATTATGAAGAATGCCTAGCATATCAAATTGTAGTTGTTAGTGGTAAGTATAACATATTGAAAATCAGCCTGTTTTGATAATGACTTTCTTGCTTCCAGTATGTCATCCTCCTACATTGATTTTACTTTGATTAACATGGAGTCCTTTGGAGTAGAACTGATAAGAACAGTTTGTCTTTTTTTTTCTCTCTCTCTCTCTTTATAGTTTCCAGATTTGGTCCTGATTTGTAAGAATCTTTGATTTGTTTCCACATTGCTTTCTTACCTCCAGCTTGTCGTTCTTGTGTTTTTACTAAATAATACAGAGGCAACGCTCTCTTTCTCCCTCAGCAGCCTTAAAACTTAGGTCTTTTTTTCTTTTATGATTTTGTTTCTTTTTTTATTTTTAATTATACTTTATTTACTTTGTATCCCCCCTCTAGTTCCCTCCCTCCTCTCCTCCCAATCCTTCCCTTCCTGCCCCTTCTCTCCACACTCCCCTTTCTTTTGTGATTTTAGGTTCTATATGGAAATCTTGAAGAGATTCTGAGTTTTATAGTCAAGGGCTGGGGCAAGGCTCATTCTTTCCATTGGTGTTTGTGACAGGCCACGCTGTATTTCTGCCTGGTCGGAATGGTTTCCTCCCAGTTGCTCATTGCTGCATTTGCACAATGCCTATCGCCACTTGCTGCTTTATTTTTACACCGCAAATTTTCTTCCCTTCCCCTTCACCTCTGGAGGGCCACCTCACTGCCGTTAATGTCGCTCTGTTCGAGGCTCTTCCTTCCACATATGCACTCTGCCACAACTGAAGAGTTGTGACTTTTTACTCCTTTCTTTCTGTCATGCTCCCCTTTTCCAAAATCAGCCACGTGTCCGGAAATCACTGATGGAACTGAACAGAAGAGCGCAGTAATTGACAGGAGTTGCATAAACCCTAAGATACAGGGGAATTTGTAATTTTTTTCTCCTTTTTTTTTTTTTTTTTTTTTTTGTCTCGCTCTGTGGCCTTAGCTGAGGGAAATGTTGCCTCAGCTTCCCAAGCCCTGGGATTGAAAACTCCTTGATTATCCTCTGCTTCTACCCACTAGACCCCTGCACCCCCTGTCAGCTGCCCTCTGCCCTGTGTGTCCTAAGCTTCTCTCTTCTGCACATTCTACACACACGTGTGTTTGGGTGCCAGATTCGTGCCTGGTAGCAACAGTAGTCACAGGAGGGTGTTGTCAGATTTGCCCAGAACTGGAGCTACAGATGATTGTAAGCTGTCGTGTGGGTATTTTTACCCCCCTGAGCCATCTCTCTAGTGATAATATCCAATTATTGCTTTCTTAAGATACAGGTTAGTACAAAGATTCAGTGTGTAGTTGGTAGGAAGAATGAACGTGACCGTGTCTCTCTGGGCTCTGGGCACGCTGATGATATGTGTGTTGGTGATAGTGAAACCATGCTTTCGTTTTCCTAGAGTGTATTTAAATATTATGAAAAAAAAACACATTCATTTTGAAAACAACAAAACAGAATTTTACAAACTGGAGACCTGTGTCCTAGTTACCCCGCAGCCCACGGCTCGGTGGTCCATTGTCACTGTGAACCCTCCTGAGTGGTCTGCTTTCTGTGTGGACAATCACACAATTTATTTCTAACATGAAATGCTATGAAGACATAGACAGCTGGCCTTCTCCACCCACGGATTCTGTGTCTGTGTATTTAACAAATCACAGATCAAATATATGAGGGAACAATTTGAATCATATTGAGGTGTACAGATTTTTTTATTATTCTCTAAATAATGGAGCATAAGACTTATTTATGTAAAATCTAATTTGCATCAAAGTAGGTATTATGAAAAAATAGTGTTTAAGGTATAGAGGTAAATATATATAGATCCCATGAAACATAGGAATTAAAGTATAGAGGTAAATATTATACACACACACACACATATATATATAATGAAAACTCTAGAACTTTAGCATCTTATAAAAAGGACTCGAGTCCTAGAAAATAACCTCTATACATACCAAAAGGCTACTGTAGATGTCTTGACTTTAACATAATCTTCATAATCTCTACTTGAACAACTATAAAAAAAGTCCATGGAAGTTTTGTTATGTTCCTTGGCAGCAAGGATGAGACCTGGGCCTTATGACTCAGGCTAATCTATATGAGCAGCTGCCATTATATTGCAGTAATTAGAGTCTCCCAGATCCTGAAATCCTGTGTGTGATGTCGCACAATGTTCTTTAAAAGGCAACACGGGCTCTCAGTTGTCTTTGCTGCTATTGGTAGCATTTTCTGCTCCCTAGTTACCTGCTTCTATTTATTATATTCGGAAGGTCATCAGACGTGTGATTAAGGTGAAGACAGTCTTGAAGGGCTCCACAGGATTTTTCTCTAGGTTGGACATGCGTGCTCTGGGGCGTGGAGATTTGAGATCTTCAGAGTTCCAGGCAGAAGAATCCATCGGGCTCTTTATTAACAGGTAAGAGCAGCAAATGCAATCCAAACTGTGACACCAAGTTTCCGTAATTACCTGAAGAAATGGATCAATGGTTAAGAGTGATTACTATTTTACTGTTCTGGAAGAAGGTCATAATTTGTTTCCCAGCACCCGTATCAAGGGGCTCACAACCACCTTTAACTCCAGCTCCAGAGAACCCTGTTGTACATGTAAACATGGTCTTGTTTTGATCCCAGGTGTGGGATGTGAGACTGATTCAGATTATCCACAGAAACAAACTATGTGCCTCATGTGGGCCCTGAGAGGGGCTCTATGCTGGCCACGGATAGTTGAAATCTGAGGACTCTGGGGAAGGACTAAAAAACCAGAGCCCAGAAAATGTTGAGGGGGCTCCGAGAAAGAAGGGCTGGTGTCCACCCCAGCTGCTCCTGGCTGCTATTGATGCAGTTTGATGAGAAGAAGTTGGAGATCTCCTGAAATGAAGAATGGACTCGCCCCAAGGAACCCAGCAACCCTAACCAGCAGAAAGTAGCCAAGGAAAACTCCACCTCTTCTCCCCACTAACCTTCCTCTCCTACCCAGTAGTGCTGGGGTGTTGGAAGAAATTGAGGTGGAGAAGGGAGAAAGAGCTATAATAAGCATAAATAAAATAGATTTTAAAAGTAATGTCAACAGAATCCTATACTATCTTCTGAACTATGAGGGCACCTGCACTCAAACACATGCACACACACACACACACACACACACATACACACACATACACACCAATTAAAATACAATAAAACTTATTTTTCCAAAAAAAGCAAGCCCATGCACATGTGTGAACACTTGGAAATGTCACTAATTGACAGACATTTGCAGAATCCAGTAGTGATAACAGAGGAGGAAGGAAAAGGAGAAATAAGAGGAAGAACAATAATTCATTATATTATTTTTTTTATTCTAAATATTCTCTCAAATACAATTTCCTGTTTCTGAAAAAAAAAAGAGGAAGAACAAAGGGGAGGAGCAGGAGGAGGAGCAGGAAAAGGAGGAGGAGGGGCTGTGACAATAATTTTATGGCCAGTGACAATAATTTCCACTTCAGAGCTATATGAATGCTTCAATGTTGAAATTGAAGTTGTGAACAAAAGCAGCTAGGAACCCCATGCTTCTACACACACACACACACACACACACACACACAAAGGAATGGGGCCCCGCAGTGGGGGAAGGTCCTGTCAGTAGCTTTGAGCTGCCTAGGTTTTTTTTAATGGAAAAATTGTTACAAATGGGCTCTTCAGCATATGTTATTAATTTCATTATCCTGGCTTCTTGCCAGCTAAGCATCAAACCCTGGTTTTTGTGATTTCAGTTGCAACTAGTAAAACTCATGTGGGCGTTAACAGAAACAGACAGGAGAGTGTTTTTCCAAATCAACTCCAAGCGACTGTTTTAAAGGCCTTTCTTTCAGAATACTAGTTGGAACCCTGGCTTTTGTGGATGAGAGGTAGCCTTCCTAGCTCATGGTATGCCTAGCCATGCTTATGTGTAGGGCTTGAAAAAAATCATTGATGCTGAAGGAGGAAACATTTATTTATGCAAGGTTTTAAAGTGGATACAAGTTTACAAATGTTCTTAAATTTTGACTTTCTATACTTCCCTGCGGCATGTAGCTTTTGTCTAATAACTATCACTATGAGCACAAAAAAAAAAATAAAAACAAAAAATCCTTTTCTTCTGAGAAAAATAGTTTTATTGGGAAATATCAACAACCATGTTGTGAAAATTACTTAAAAATTAGTTTCAGATCTGGTCTTTTAACTGATACTCAGTAGAGTAGTAATTATTGACCAGTGCCATCATGATCATGAACCAGAAAATACATTTTCCAAGAAGTTTCCTTTAGAACAATCATTACAAGCCTCTGATGCAGATATTTCCATCCTCAGACCAAATGTTGGACTCTAGTAGAAAGTGCCATATTTATTTGCTGTTTGGTTCACCTTGTTTGTTCAAGATTACAAAGCCCATCTGCTGCCTGGATTGATTTACTTTCCTCCTGTTTCGCCTCTCCTGCTTCTTTACTTCCTTCTTTCCTTCTTCCCCCTCCCCATCTTGAGTCATAGCTCTCACACATCTTCACTTTTTAAAAATTTGAGAATACATCCAAGAACAGAAGCCATTTGGAATTGCTGTATCCATTTATAGGTACAGACATTTTTTTTTTTCAAATTATTAACTGAATGTCTTCCTTATAGCAGGCAGTGAGCTTATATTGGACACAATACAAAGCCTGAATTCTTGTCGGGGATCACAGAGACGTGGAGAGGGACATGTAAGAATTGAATACTTTCTACATCTGCTGGTATTTGCCATGAAATGGGAAAATATAGTAAGATCAGGCAATGCATCACCCTCCTGTACTGTGTAGTCAAGGAAGATGTCTGTGATGCGTGACTCTGAGAGGTGCAAAGGCAGGGAAATCTTTATCCCAGTAAAAGTGTGTGTGTGTGTGTGTGTGTGTGTGTGTGTGCGCGCGTGCACGCGTGTGCATGCCATAGTACATATACAGAAACAGAGGACAAGTTGTGGGAGTCATGTCTCTTCTTCTACCATATCGGGAATACTCTCAAGTCCTCAGGCTCATCGGGACACATCTTTACTAGCTACGCCATCTCTGTGGAGATCTTGAAAGGGAAGCCGTGTGCCTGGAGTTGGCTGTGGATTCACACATGGTCTCTGTGTCTGTTCTGAAGAAACTGGTGGGAGGAAGTTACATCTGAATGCAAGGTCGACTCCTTCTGCCTTCTCCTTCCTTTCTTATTTGGAAAGAACATGAAAGTGAGGGATTTTCCTTCTTTAAGTCCTACTTTGCCAACTGCTCTTGGTGCCTATGATCTTGTTAGGCGTGATGAGGAGGAACATGTGGCATTGTGTCTAGTTTCTTGTTTCTGATTTTTGTCATGATGCTCAAAGTATGAGTTGGGATTAGTAAAACATAATCATCTAAGTCAAGGATTTCTTTTCAGATCACCAGTTTCAGACATCTGTTGGTAGTAAGTAAGCAAGAATCTTGGTTTCTGTAAGATCCCATGGTCTTAAGCAATGGTCACGGTGAGCTCCAGTCCCCTTTTCCTGATGTGGTCACTTAATTCTTACAAAACAGCTGAGGAGGCAGGGAACAGGCATTGTGCTATATTACATATAAAAACTGGCAGTTCACAAAAGAAAGTTCAAGTGATCTGCCCATTCGTATCTGTAGAAGCTGACAGAGTCAGAACTAGAGCAAAGACTATTCCTGTGCCTCCGCCTGCATGGTATTTCAGCAATGCCACAGTCTCAGCACCTTGACACAGCACAGGAAGCCTACAGAGCTAGAGCCACAACTGTCTTTCTGCTTCTGCATCAGTTCCCTTCCTGGCCAGGAAGTGCTCCTTCTCAGTGGTCTGTGGCAGTCATCTTGATCATTGTTCTTGAGCGAGAGCTTGCTTGACTTACAGGACGGGTGTGTCTGAACCAGCACTGCCTGAGACTCCTCAAATGTGTGGCTGGGGGGAAGGAGCTGACTTGAGTGTGGTTCGCACTGGCTGGCGAATGGGAAGGGGTGGAGCAGTACAGCAAACACTAAAGACGAAAGGACCCTGGTACTGTGGGTACAATCTCAATCTCCCTGAGCCATAGCATCTGTCACGGCTGCTTCACTCACAGACACCAACATCTTCAGAGTTCCAGGTTGGTCTCAGACCAGTGATTCTGCTGGCTCCCTTTGATAGAGGCTTCCATCTTCTTAGATAGAAGAGCTACCAGGCGGTTAAACCTGGAGACAGCATAGACTGCTCTAGGAAGGCCCTGATTGTGTGAGAGTAGTTTGCATGTGCATGTACATGTGCCTGTGAGAATGTGCGTGTTTGTGTGTGTGTGTGTGCACGTGTGTGTGTGTGTGTGTGTGTGTGTGTGTGTGTGTGTTTGTGTATTCTGTTGATCTGAAGGATGAAAGGAAAGGTCGAGGTTGTTAATCCCCTTGTGCTAAGCACCCTCATTTCCGTCATTTTCAAATCCCGTTACCTTTCTTGCGGTACACCATCAATCCACGTGAGAGTGTAGCTCCTAGCAGCCTCCTTTCCTCTTCTGTTCCAAAGAAGGATAAAGCAAAATGTTATTCAAACACGCTGCCCTTCTATTTAAACGTTCTCATTCATTGTTTTAAAACATCGTTTGATTCTTACTCTATTCACTTTACTTCCCAATCTTTCTGATTTTCTCCCCAGACTTCTTTTTTGAAATTTTTATTTTCTGTATTCTGTTTCCCTTACCCTCTTGTTACCTTCCTTGCCTGTATTCTGTTCTTCCTTTATCAGTCACTAAACTTTGGTATTCTTGCTGCTAGGCTTTTCTCACTCCTCCCCACACTCAAGCGTTGCTCAAGTTTCCAGCCCCTCTTTATCCCTTAAACACAGCCTCTGCGCCTGCTCCCAGCTCCTTCACCATCCTCCAGCACCCCAGAACCGTTGCGCCCATGCTGTCCCTAACAGTCTCCAGTACTATGAAACCGTGCTCTTCAATGCGTAATCCGAGTTCCTTAGTTTGACAGAAAAGACCCCATCAGATTTTCTGCAGGAGCTTTATTTCCAGCCTTCGTCATGTCTTCTCCTTTTATAACCCCTCACAGGCGCATGCTGTCTCCCTTGCCCCCTGAAGGCTTGCTCATCCAATGCTCATCTCCAGGGCGCCTTTCCCCACTCCATTTTGTGATTCCAAAGCACATTCATAGTTCTTCAAACATCTGTCATTTTCTCTGACTTTGCCACATTTGGCTCTCTGCCCGCCACATAGTAGGTTGTTCATAAACTCGTCAGTAAATATATTTATAAATAAATAAATGCATGGACGAGTGAGTGGATTGGTTATGTTAATTATGTAAACCTCAACACACATCTGCATTTTTACCACGAGGGAAAACGAAGTTCAGCTTTGCCATAAATTACTTACATAAAAATGTGTGTGTGTGTGTGTGTGTGTGTTTATATATGCATTTGCCCTGGTCACTATTCCCACAGAGGATTTCAACTGCTGTCGTTTTAACAGCTGTCGTATATGTAAATATTGCAATAAATTTGAGGTTGCTGTTTTATGGCACTAGAGTGAAAAGGAAAGATTCCAGTGAGAGCCTCAGTGGCAGCGGTGTCACGGAGCGCCACCAGAGACAGGAGACGGCGTGCATAGAGAACCTTTCTCAACCTCCGATGAAGACATTGAGAGACTAACAGCATGTTGGTTTTATAACAAGATATTAAGAGAGAGGGCGAGAGACAGGAATATACCACCAAAGTGTAAAACAAGATTGAAAACCCTAAATTATTTTAGCGGATAAACTTACTTGCCTCCGTTCTTTTTGTAGTTTCTAACACGGGTTTAGACCACACATGTCTGATTTTAATAGCAGTGAGATATCTTCATCTCTTTTTCTCCTGTAGCTGAACACCACGTCCCAGGCCATCTATAAGGAGCAGAGGGGCATTTTGTCTGCTAGCTCTGGAATCGGGGGCCGTTCTGAGCATGCTGCTGGTGTCAGCTCAAAGGCTGGCGTGGGCCTTGCGTTGCCTTACAGCACGGTGGAGGAGAGTGGCACACGACAACACAGAGGCATCACGCCAGCCTGGGTCTCTGATCCTACAAAGTCACAGGCGCTGATAGGAGAGTTACCATCTTGAATCTCTTCAACCCTAATTGCCTCCTAAAGGTTGCTCCCAGGCACCGCTAACATTAAATTTACTGCACACAGATCCTAGGAGTGCATGCTTCCCGCTAGAGCTGAGACTTGAACACATGGCCTTGGGTGTGTTAGGCAAGCTGTCCTCAACGGCGCTACATTGTCAAACTCTTTGGATGAACAAGGAGAAAGTTGAATTCGTTAATGTCTAGATATAATTTCTAGCTGCTTGTATTAGATAATTTTATTTATCACTAATATTTTTGCAGTCTTTCAAGCACAAAATTATGTTTTTTTCCAATCTTAAGGACAATTTGTTTGCTGTAGAAATTTTCTAAATTCTAAATACATTCAATTATTATCCAACTTATTTATGATTCTGTTAGCCAAACACAGCCAAGTGTCATTGATATGTTGAATTATAGCCATGTTTTTTTTTCCAGTCACTAGCATGTCCATTTTGAATAGTTCATTTTAATATCCACATTTCTGGTCACTCCAATGCATTCAGAATGAAGACAATTCCTATACTTACATCTACAGTCCTGACCCCACCCTTGAGTTTGTAATATAAGCCTATGCATAAAACTTCACCTTTGTGTCCTCCTTGTGAATTGTAGTATATCAATCCTGTACTATGAGGCTAATACCCACTTATAAGGAAGTACATACCCTGTGTGTCTTTTGGGTTCTAGGCTACCTCACTCAGGATGACCTTTTCTAGTTCCATCCATTTTCCTGCAAATTTCATGATTTCCTTGTTTTTAACAGCTAAGTAGTATTCCAGTGTGTACATACACCACAGTTTCTTTATCCATTCTTTGGTTGAGGAACATCTGGGTTGTTATAGAGCTGCTATGAACATAGTTGAGCAAGTGTCCTTGATGTGTCCATATTTATCACTCTTGGATATATGCCCAGGTGTGGTAAACTGGGTCTTGAGATAGCACTATACCCAATCTGAGAATCCACCCGGCTGACTTTCAAAGTGTTTGCACAAGTTTGCACTCCCACCAACCTTGGAGGAGGGTTCCTCTTTCTACACATCCTTGCCAGCATGTGTTGTCATTTGGGTTTTTTATCTTAACCATTCTGATAGGTGTAATATGTAATCTCAGAGATGTTTGCATTTCTACTTCCCTGATGATAAAGGACATTGAATACTTATTTAAGTACTTCTTAGTCATTCAAGATTTCTCTATTGAGAATTCTCTATTTATCTCTGTACCCCATTTTTAAAATTGGATTATTTGATTTGCTGGTGTTTAATTTCTTGAGTTCCTTATAGATATTAGTCCTTTGTCAGATGTCAGGTTAGTGAAGATCTTTTCCCAATCTGTGGGCTGTCATTTTGTTCTTTTGACAGTGTCTTTTGCCTTACAGAAGCTTTTTAGTTTCATGAGTTCCCACTAATTAATTGTTGATCTTAGAGCCTGAGCTGTTGGTGTTCTACTCAGGAAATTATCTCCTGTGCCAATGAGTTCAAGGCTCTTCCCCACTATCTCTTCTAAAATATTTAGTGTTTCTGGTTTTATGATGAGGTCTTTGATCCACTTGGACTTCAGTTTTTTGCAGGGTGATAAATATGGGTCTATTTGCATTTTTCTACATGTAGACATGCAGTTACACCAGTAACATTTGTTGAAGATGCTTTTGTTTTCCCATTGTATGGTTTTGGCTTCTTTGTAAAAAATCAAGTGTCCATAGGCATGTGGGTTTATGTCTGGGTGTTTGATTAGATTCCACTCATCCACCATTCTGTTTCTATGTCAGTACCATGCAGTTTTTATTACTATTGCTCTGTAGTACAGCTTGAAGTCAGGGATGGTGATACCTCCAGAAGTTCTTTTATTGTATAGAATTATCTTAGCTATGCTGGGTTTTTTGTTTTTTTGATACAAAGTTGGGAATTGTTCTTTCGAGATCTGTAAAGAATTGTGTTAGTATTTTTATGGGAATTGAATTGAATCTGTAGATTGCTTTTGGCAGGATGGCCATTTTTACTATGTTAATCCTACTGATCCCCGAGCATGGGAGATCTTTCCATCTTCTATCTTCTTCAGTTTCTTTCTTCAGAGACTTGAAGTTTTTTTTTTTTTCATACAGATCTTTCACTTGCTTGTTTAGTGTTATACCAAAATATAGTATATATAAAGTATCTACTTTATATATTTATAGTTTTGGCTATTGGGAAGGGTGTTGTTTTTCTAATTTCTTTCTCAGCCAGTTTATCATTTATGCACAGGAGGGCTACTGATTTTTTTTAATCTCACCCAGAAGGGCAAATTGAATAGTCAGTGAAAGTGGATGAAGAGAGGGAACAAGACAGGAGAGGGAACACTGAGGGAAATGAAGGTGGAGCTCCAATATAGGGTGAGCAGGTGTGCAAGGACAGAGGCCGTGCAGAGAGAGGAGCAACCATGGGTGGGGGCACCTCTCGGGACAAGCTGGAGACCTGCAACAGAGTAGGCTCCTGGGAGGAGGTGAGGGTGACTCTAGCTGAAACTCCTGGTGGGGGGTCATGGAGACTGGAGAGCCCACCCTCTAACCAGACAGGACTTCTGGTGGAGAGAGGAGAACACCAACCCACCTACAAAAACCCCCCTCCAGCATTTACCCTGCCTTCATGATGTGTAGGGATTAAGACAGAGCAGAGATCAAGGGAATGCACAACCAATGCCTGGCCTAACCTGAGACCCACTCCATGGGAGAGAGCCAACCCCTCACATTACTTTGTTTGCAGATGGAGCCTTGCACAGCTGTCCTCTGAGAGGCTTTGCCCAAACAGAAACCTAGACTCACAGCGAAACATTTGGAGGAAAGTAAGGAACCTTGGAGAAGAGTCAGGGGAAGGACAGAGGAACCCAAACAGAGCAGGAGCTCCACAAGAAGACCAACAGTCCCAAATAACCTGCACCCAGATGGGCTTGCGGAGACTGAAGCACCAACCAAGGACCAGGCAAGGACTAGACCTAGAACCTCTACACATATATACCCAACGGCCAGCTTAGCTCCATGTGGGTCTCCCAGAAATGGGATGCGGGCTGTCTCTCACATGGTCTCAATCACTTCACCCTAGCATAGCAACCTTGCCAGGACACTGTGAAAGAGGAAGTACACAGTCCTGATGAGACTGGGTGTGGTAGAGCTGGCTTGAGGGGGAGGGGGCTTCCCCTTTTCTGAGGAGCAGAGTAATAGGGAATGAGAGAGGGACAAAGGGAAGGGACCGGGAGGAGAGGAGAGATGGGGCTATGAGAGAGATGTAAAGTGAATAACTAACAATAACAACAACAACAAAAAAAACCTTCACCACTATGACAGGCATTTTAAAGTCTAGCAAGCTACCAAAGTCAGTGGAATCAAAGCAACAACTGATTTGCCTTCCTCAAAGCCCAATGTTGCCACCAAAATGCTCATTTTCAAGAACACTTAGATCCTCTTCTAATAAAACAATCCCAGCTGAAACAGCCAGTCTCACAGAAAAGACTGAACAACTACTGGATTATTGGACCTACCATTGGTAGCCAGCTATTATTAAATTAGCTGTTCCACAGTATGTAGATTCATCTAATAAATAACTCCCATATATATGCATGTATATGATCCCGGATAGGTCAAAAGCCCAGGACTCACCTTGAATTTCTCTCCAGGAATCTAAGAGTTTCCAGCAGTCTGTCCAAATAGTCTCTGCCTCTCTCTCTGATACCACCTCAGTTCTCATTTGGGTATCATCCCTTTTCTCTATCTAGCAGACATTATGTTCTCTCCAGTTTTCCTGCTTGGATTCCTGCCACCTAACAGATCACGCACCACAGTACAGTTTGAATCCTTTTGTGTCTTAACACCTGAAGATGCCAATCATTGCACTTAGGCAAGAGCTAAAGTTTTAAATATGCCATTTAAACATAGCAAAGAGATAAACAGCCCTCCTTTATCTCTTTGATGTATTCTTCCAATGAATTTCCATCACTCTTCGCACCACTTTCTGGAACATGCTCCTTATTTCTGCAGGGGTAGTTTTCTGTCATCCCCTGGCTTTGGGAGATTGTGAGTCTCTTAGGAGCGATCAGTCTGTCTGGTTAGTTGATGTGTTATGCCTGCAAAAGTGTCAGGCAAAAAGGAGGAGGAGGAAGGAGAAGAGAAAAACATTTGCTCAATGTGTATTTCAAAGATAAGTAACTGAGAGTCCAGGAATTTTTTTTTTTAATTTAAAACTCTGAATTCCTTAAGTGCTTTTTAGAAAATATACATTGATTAAAGTTCATCAGGCCAATCAGCACCAGGATGACTATCTCCAAAGTCTTTATCTGCATTAAAACATGTGTTACCTGTTGTGGAAAAGTTCTGCTACAAGCAATGCACTAAAGATCCCTTATTGGGTTTTTTGTTCATTTATTCTTTTAGATGCTTACTATCATATATTATATTATATTATATTATATTATATTATATTATATTATATTATATTATATT
>NW_026585797.1:18692555-18713348 GCF_907164565.1 Psammomys obesus
TATTATATTATATTATATTATATTATATTATATTATATTATATTATATTATATTATATTATATTATATTATATTATATTATATTATATTATATTATATTATATTATATTATATTATATTATATGTGACATGTATTATATATTATATTGTGTTATATTATATTAATTATATTATATATAGCCTAATTTGAGAAATAATATAAAAGTTACAATAAAAAGGTCAAATGAGGAGTACAATAAGATTGAGAATGTGGAGGAAATATTAGATAAGTACCTTATCTGGGTCTACAACTTCAAGACCAGACTCTCCACCCCTCACTCACGCCCTCCCTGCACAATTGAACAATGTGTTTCTTATTGCACACACATTTTTTGATTAACAAAAATGTGTGGTCTTCTTTCAGCTCTCATTTCCACATGCTCTACTTTCTTTGTAAGTTTTGACCTTGCATCTACGAGATAGCATGCATGGAAAACTGGTTTTGAAGGTTGAAGGAAACATCATATATCCTCTGCTGCAGTAGGTAGATTCGCAAAGGGGAAAATGGTTGACCTGAGCAAATTTAACTCTCTTCTTCAAACAGAGGGGGAGTGCAGCTGAAAGCATTCTGCCGCACTCAGTCCTCCTCCCCACCCCCTCAATCCTTCAGAGTTAAAACGGTGTGCCACTCACAGATGCTCTCTACCCGAGGAAACCACAGTGACTCTATTATGTGGGAGCTCTGGTTTCAGGATGTTGCTGCAAGAATTCCTTGGGGATTTTCCTATAACCTTGAGCTACCCCTTTAGACATCCTTTGCCCGTCATGTGCAACTATATAAAGCCATATATTACAAAGTAAAAAATATTACCTTTATCTCTAATTAGACTAGAAATATATTTTTCCAAGAATCACTTTTGGTCCTTTCTCTACCCAAAGTTCATAGGTGGCTTTTATTTACGACTCTATAGAACAACTGCAGTTTTTAAACTCATAGATATTTTTCTCCAATGAACTTTAGGTCTGGCCTGTTAGCTTCCGTGCTCACATAAATACTTGATTCTTGCTTGATTATTTATGAAGGACTTCAGCCTGAAAGTTTCCCATTGCATTGTTTTCTTTTCCACGAGATGTTTTGGAAACATTTTAAGAACAAAGATGCAGCATGGAAAGCAAGAAAATGTGGTATATGAAAAACGATGTACGGTTTAAGCCCTGCCACTCCTTTAATATTAATTTACTTGAAGCCAGTTTCTTTTTACATAGAAAAAAATATTTCCTGGCTCCTAATGAAAGAGTCAGTATTAGAAAATGTTTCACAGAGGTACAAATACTAGAATCCTTTTGAAAAATGAACTTCTCTGTCAACTGAGATCTAGTTTATTAATCATTCAATAATAACAATTCTCTGCATTTTCCTCTCCTGTCAGAAGGCCACACAATTGCAGCTTTCAATGTAGAAAATAATTACATCCAGTATTGAATATTGTTTGATTGTGTTGTGTGATTAGAGCATAGAACCTCTGTGCCTGCTTTTGAGGCATAGGCTACTGAGTCCAGAACTCTTGTTTGGTAAAAGCAGCATATAATGTCGCTGGCTCCCTGGTCATCATATCAAAGTTTTAGAGCATCTCAGAGATAATTTCTAAAAGCAAGTAAATTTGAGATTAATTATATTTCCATTGCTTTAAAAACATAAGAACATTATAAATCTTAAACAGTAGAATGAACATACGAGTTGTGTAGTAAACCATCCTCTTCAGGATATGGGACCAAATCAAGGTTTCTAGAAGAAATCATATATTCAAAGCACTCCATGGAGTGTTATGGAAATTTTGGGAGTCTCTGGGTTTTGATTGACATGTCTGTAGTTTAGACTAAAAATGGGAAAACACTGCTTAATAATTGACAAAGGTGTTTGAAGAGATAGCATTTAGAATACATTCATTCTGTTTCTTTCCTTGCCAGGACTTTGGACCATCCCTAGAAGCAGGAAAAATTAACTAAGGTATTTAAACAACAGAAATATTCATGAATGAAAGTGCACATTCTGATAAAAAAAATAGTTAAAATCATTTTTAAATCATGTATGTAGACATAAGGGAAAAAATAAATGAAATTTTCTAGCTCGGTGGAACAGTCTTATAATGCCAGACTCATGATACAGGAGCAGAAGTGGCATGGTCAAGGGCAGTCTGTGGTACATAGCAATACCACATTCAAACAAAGAAAATAGAAGTACTCAAGCAACAATGTAAAACATGAGATAATTACCTGAATTCACTATTAATAGGAACATAGTATCTGTTGCTACTTGTTCCTGTGTTATTTTAGTGACTAAATATATGTTTGTAAAACACAAAAATTCCCTGTAGCCAATAACAAAGAGCTCTGTTGTGTATGTAATTAGCATTTAATACATACCAGGTTATGGCTAAATAATAATAATATTAAAAATCTTCAGAAGTTCCTATTGCCCATGTAAACTATGGGTCTCAGTCTGGCTGATCCACCTAGAAAGCATTCTGAAAGTCCTCAGACCTGAATGCCCCAGCTTAGTTCCCCTGGAAGATTAAATGCAGTTCCAGGTGACCTACTATGCAACAAGACTGGATGAGATTCCTGGTGCGCCCTCGAACTCCCTTCAAGGTTGTCATTACACGCAATTATGTGGTCAACTGGTTAAAGGGCATGCCCATGGCAGGGTGCCACACAAGCGCATCTGTATGTCAGCTACCATGAGGATATCTGGCACAGGGAACACGCTCATCTACCAGTCACTGAGAACAGACATAGAGGGCCACGCGCAGAGCGCTGAAAGAAAGGCATGGAAGGGTGGCAAGCGAGGCTGGGAGATGAGTCATGTCGTTCAAAGCACAGTGAAGGAGCTCATGTCTACCTTAACTCAAAACTCAGAACAAAACAAGCCCACATTCGCTGCAGGAGGCTGCATGTACAGGCTGGCCTAAGACGTTCCTAGTTGGTACCTGATGTCCTCGAGTGGTCACTAAGAGTCCTCCAAAGAGCCCCAGTTTACATAATGAAGACAATAAATGACCTTACTATACAGTTGGATGCACAACGATGCACCCATCCATATATTAAACTAATATGGCATATTACATCTATTAGGATGAACAAAGGACGATAACAAGAAATTAATGTGACACACCACCTAATTATAATATATGATGACTAGGGGGATGGTCCACAGGAGGAAGTACGCAAGAGCATGCTCCCCTACAAGAGTGAAACCAGAGTTGAGATCCTCCAACACTAAAGCACGCATATGCAACCTGCATATGTACCCACAGCAAGAAGGGAGGCAGAGACAACAGACAGCTTGCAAGCCAGCTAGCCTGACACATGCAGCAAAGAACAAGGTGTGTATTATACATATTTACAATACATAACACATACGAATGTACTACTATTTTATATATAATATTATAAACATGTCTATTTTTGATATGTGTACATATTTAATATGTATATCATAGAGACTTATTTAGTTTTCCCATGACACAGTGAAATTTTCAGGGGCTTAAATCTGCCTTTGATGGAGGTATCACTGTGTTATTCTGTTACTTCAAACAGCTGCGTGTAAACTTTGTCCTTGAGCGTCAACGCGTAGATTCGCAAAGCCTTTGGAATCCTTTGGATCAGAGCATCTTTACACTGGTCATTGCCATTACTCATCTGAACTCATACTTGGAAGGTTGCCTGCGGGGGTCGAGGGGAATAGTGTTACGCTGCTGCCTTTGTTAAGCTGACCGAATGTCACTCTCTTGTCGCAACCCTGTTCTGTCTCCTGTTCAGGATAAACAGAGGCTCAAACTAATCCCAGAAAGCACGGAGCAATAACTTTTCATTTCAGTGTGGCCACAGGTGAGGAGAACTGCGCTGTCATAGGCTGCCCTATTGCTCAACACAGGCAGCGATGGCTCCAGAATCTTACTGTTCTGCAGCAAACTCTGATCTGGAGAAATATTTGGAATTTTTCTCTTCCTGGAAATGTCATAGTTTTGTCTTATTTATCTTGTAGCTGCAGTAGCTGGTACATGGTAATTGCACATATAAAATCTTGGCTAAAGACACGTGGGCACACTCTGGCTTTGCGCAGTTTTGTTTAATAATGTTTTAGCTCAACTGACAGAGAGTGCTCCAAAATATTTGGTACATTAATGAGATTTTTTTTCCCACTCATTCCCCAGTAAGAAGTTTGTACATGAATTATTTTTATTAATATATTTATTTTTTATTAATTACAATTTATTTCACTTTGCATCCCTGCTGTAGTCCCCTCCATCATCCCCTCCTAGTCCCACCTCCCCTCACTTAGCTCCTCCCATGCCTCTCTATGAGTCCAGTGATAGGGGAGATCCTCCTTCCCTTCCATCTGACCCTAGGCTATCAGGTCTCATCAGGACTGGCTGCATTGTCTTCCTCTGTGGCTCTCCCATCAGGGCGAGGTGATCAAAGAGCCAGTCACTGAGTTCATGTCAGAGACAGTCCCTGTTCCCATTTTTAGAGAACATTTATCAGTTGTTCTCTGAAAAGCTCTACCCAACAGGGAATCAAAGAGGAAGCTAAGACTCACAATCAAACTTTGGGCAGAGTGTAGAGAATCTTCTGGAAGAGGGAGGTAGGGATAGAAGGATATAGATGGGACAGAAGCCCCACAAAGAGACCAACAAAGCTAAAACGTCTGAGCCCAAGGGGTCTTGCAGAGACTGATGCACCAATGGAGGACCATTCATGGAGAGGACCTAGACCCCCTGCTCAGATGTGTCCAACTGGCAGCTCAGTGTCCATGTGGATCTCTGAGTGAGGGGATCAGGGGCTGCTAGCACGAACTCAGTTGACTGTTCTTTGAGTACTCGCCTCTGATGATGAGGCCTTGCCAATCCATGGAGGAAGAGGATCCCAGCAGTCCTGATGAGCCTATGGGCAGATGGCAATAGTGGAGAACTCCCCATTTCAGGGACTAGGGGAAGGAGGTGGGGGAAGAGGGAGGGAGGATGAGCCTGGGGGAGTTGAGGGAAGGGACTTTACTTGGGATATATAATGAATAAACTGTGAAAAATTAAAATAAAATAAAAAATTCATTGAAGTCATATCTAAAAATTGATCTTGATTTTAGAGGTTTTTAATTTTTTTTTAATCTTATTATCAAACTCATCATTCTAATACTTCAGGATCAAAAATCATCTAAGCATGGTGCCTCATGCCAATGAACTCTTCACTTTGAAAAGGGAAGCAAGAGAAGAAGTCTACAGGAGTTTGAAGATAGTTTATCTGGGCTACATAACTAGTTTTAGGCTAACCTGCGCTACAGAGGTTAGCCTACAACTCTAAGTAAGAAAGCAAAAGGGAGGGAGAGAGAAGCCAGAGAAGGGAGAGGAAGTATGGAAGAAAGCAGGGGAGGAAGGGAAGACAGAGAGAAGGGGGGAAGAAAGGAGGTAAGAGGAGGGGAAGGGGAAAGAGAGAGGAGAGGAGAGAAATTGAGACTGAAGCACAAAGCAAGCACTGACAAGATGGATGGGTGAGTAAAGCTTCACTGTGCAAATCTCATGGCCAGAATTCAGTCTCTGAAACCTAGGTGAAAACCAACTTTACAGATGTCCTCTGACCTTTCCATGCCTCTGTGGCAACCATACATACATACATACACATTCATAAACATACACAAACACACATGCATGCTAATAAATAAGACGCAGAGTGAAGGAGTTGGGTAGAGAACATCTATTCATGCCATTGATACTTGATCAATGTTCAATCAAGAGTTGCCTTACTATTTCAAAGGGATATCATCACTGTGATCAGATGGTGACAAAGATTTTGAAGATGAAGGTCATTCATTGGTTGATTTTGAGCTAATCGAAACAGAGTGTATCCTGAATAGGTTTGCACTAATCAAAAGAGCTTTTGACTATTGCCTTTGAAAAAGCAAAGTACCATGGCGGGCAGAGAAATTTCATACTCAGAAATTGCAGGCTGACTCTAACTGAGGGCTTCAGTGTTGTGTCACAAGAAACCAAACTCTAGCAACAGCCTGTAGATTCAGAAGAAATACCTGGCCTTTAGAGGTAACCATGATGGACACCTTGACTTTAAGCTGATGGAACCATTGGCAGACGCTGCAGCAAGAGCCACGGCATATTGCTGACCCGAGCGACCACTGACATGATTAAGCTATGTAGCTCTAAAATACTAAATGCGTTACTGGCAAGATGAACACACTTCAGAAGACAGGAGGAAAGGACTGAGATCATGGAAAATGGCTTCAGTTCGCTCTTGCTTCCACATGCTCCCTGTTTTGGATCTCATGTGTTAGGAACTCAGTCATGTCTACTGATCTCCACGTGCCACTCACGAATACTGATCTGTGTGAGCTCCCAATTCTGTTTTACATTTTCTCCCTTTTTGTCCTGCCTCCTATTATGTTCCTACTCCCTCCCCTTTGCCGTTGACACTCTTCAGACCTTGTGCACACGTCACTGTGGGTGTGGACACAGTGTGATTGTGGAGGTCAGAGGACAGCCTCAGGTGTTGACCCTCAGGTGCTTTCAACCTTTCGTTTAAGGCAAGATCTTTCTTTGGCCTGAAACAAGACAGGCTGACTGTCCTTCAAGCTGAACAGATTTTTCTGCCTCTGCCTTTTATCTCAAAGCCCTGGAATTATAGTCATGCCACTGTGCCCTGAGTCTTATGTAGATCTCAAATCAAGTCCTCGTGATTGGTAGATAAGCTCATTCCCAAAAGATCTCTGTCCCCAGCCCCACATAACCTCTCACATATGGTGTTTGCTGTGATAGCTAATCTCGGTGGCCAGCTAGACTGGATAGAGATGCCTAGGAGATCAGCTGTGTATGCTTACAAATGTATCAGTGAAGATGGTTCCAGGCCATACAGAATAGCGACTGGGAAGAAAGGGTTCAGCTTGAATGTCGACAATGGACCAGGCCCTCAGGAAGAACCCAGGCAGAAAGGATGACTCTGCTTTGCATGACCAGCACAGGCTGCTGCTGTTGTTGCCTATAGTATTGGGCTCTTGCTGCTCCAGCATTTCAGTGCGAAATTACACCAGCAGAGGCTTTGTCTTTCAGTTTTGGACTAAGATTATGTCACTTGCCTGCCTTGTTCTGAGGCTTCCAGATTATTGTAATGAATAATAAAATGCTTTTAGAATCCACAACACACCGATATAGCCACTGTTGGACTGCCCAGCCTCCACTAGTATGAGCCAATCCAATATATCCTCTTTTATAATCACACACACATATGCACACACACACACACACACACAAACATACTTTTCTGTTCCTCTAGAGAACCCTGGCTAACAGAGATTTATCACTAAGAATCTTGCTAAATCCTTGAGATAGCTTAAAGACATGCTTCCTATTTTTCAATCCAAATTGCTTAATTTATTTTTTAATATTTACCAAAACCATGCCTTCCTCAGCCTCAGCTTTAATCATCTTCTTTTTTATTTTTAATATCTTAGATTTATATATTCATAATTATTATGTTGAACATTGATTGTAGATACAAATGAAACTTAAAAGTATACAGGCAATTTATCTTAATGGGGAAAAGAAAAACAACTTTTAGAAGCAAATCAAATTATATCAATAACAAAAGAAATGTCATAGTATTTCTGTATTGATGGAATTTATCAGTGAATTAATCACAATATAGAAAATATAATAAATATAAAATACAAACAATTACATCTTAATAAACTATATTAATTTGAAGAAAAATTATTCATGCCAACAAAGACATTTCATTTTCAGTTACAAAATGAACTCATTGGCACAGGAGACAACTTCCTGAACAGAACACCAATAGCACAGGCTCTAAGAGTAACAATCAATAAATGGGACCTCATGAAACTGAAAACCTTCTGTAAAGCAAAGGACATTGTCCTCAGAACAAAATGACAGCCTACAGATTGGGAAAGGATCTTCACCAACCCTATATCTGACAGAGGGCTAATATCCAGTATATATAAAGAACTAAAGAAGTTAAACAGCAAAAAAATCAAGTAATCCACTTAAAAAATGGGGTACAGATCTAAACAGAGATATTTCTCTGCAGAGGAATATCGAATGGCAGAGAAACATTTAAAGAAATGCTCAACCTCATTAGCCATCAGGGAAATGCAAATCAAAATGACCCTAAGATTTCACCTTACACCCATCAGAATGGCTAAGATCAAAAACTCAAGAGACAACACATGCTGGAGAGATTGTGGAGAAAAGGGAACCCTCCTCCACTGCTGGTGGGAATGTAAACTTGTACAACCACTCTGGAAAGCAATCTGGCGCTTTCTCAGACAGCTAGGAATAACGCTTCCTCAAGATCCAGCTATACCACTCCTAGGCATATACCCAAAAGATGCTCAAGTACACAATAAGGACATTTGCTCAACCATGTTTGTAGCAGCCTTATTTGTAATAGCCAGAAGCTGGAAACAGCCCAGATGCCCCTCAACTGAAGAATGGATGCACAAATTGTGGTATATCTACACAATGGAATATTACTCAGCAATAAAAAAAACAAGGAAATTATGAAATTTGCAGGTAAATGGTGAGATCTGGAAAAGATCATCCTGAGTGACCTGTCCCAGAAGCAGAGGGATGCACATGGTATATACTCACTCATATAGACATATAATATAGGATAAACCTACTAAAATCTGTATACCTAAAGAAATTAATCAAGAGAATTAGCTTCTAAAATGCTCAATTCCTATCCAGAAAGGCAAAGAGGATGGACATCAGAAGAAGGAGAAAAGAGGGAACAAGTCAGGAGTCTGACACAGAGGACCTCTGAAAAGCTCTGCCCTGCAGACTATCAATGCAGATGCTGAGACTTATGGACAACCTTTGGGCAGAGTGCAGGGAATCTTATGAAAGAAGTGGGAAACAGTAAGATCTGGAGAGGACAGGAACTCCACAAGGAAAGCAACAGAACCAAAAAATCTGAGCACAGGGGTCTTTCCTGAGACTGATACTCCAACCAAGTACCATGCATGGAGATAACCTAGAACCCTGCACAGATGTAGCCCATGGCAGTTCAGTATCCAAGTGGGTTCCATTGTAATAGGAACAGGGACTGTCTCTGACATGAACTGATTGACCTGCTCTTTAATTACCTCCCCCTGAGGGGGGAGCAGCATTACCAGGCCACGGAAGAAGACAATGCAGCCACTCCTGATGAGACCTAATAGACTAGGATCAGAAGGGAGGAAAAGAAGACCTCCCCTATCAGTGGACTTGGAGAGGGGCATGCATGCAGAGGGTGGAGGAAGGGAGGGATTGGGATGGGAGGAGGGAGGGAACCACAGGGGGGATACAAAATGAATAAAGTGTAATTAATAAAGAAAAAATGTAAAAATTAATTAATTAAAAAAGTTAAATTAAATTAAAAAAAAAAAGAAATGTTCAACGTCATTAGTCATCGGGAAGATGCAAATCAAAACGACCCTGAGATTTCACCTTACACCTGTCAGAATGCCAAGATCAAAAACTCAAGTGACAAGACATGGTGGAAAGGATGTGAAGAAAGGGGAACCCTTCTCCACTGCTGGTGGGAATGTAAACTTGTACAACCACTCTGTAAATCAATCTGGTGCTTTCTCAGACAACTAGGAATAGCGCTTCCTCAATATCCAGCTATACCACTCCAAGGCATATATCCAAAAGAGGCTCAAGTACACAATATGGACATTAGCTCAATCATTTTCTTTTTATGGCAAACAGATTTATGAAGCTCTTCATTTTGCTCCTAATTCTCCACTGTGAATTTGCTCAGTGAAGCTTCCACATCTTATAGCTCGAATGCTGGGCTACCTAGGAATGTGTCTGCCAGATCAGATGGTCTGTCACCCTGGTTCTCAGTGCCACTTATAGCAAAGTGTCAGGGAATGAATAAAATGTAGGCACATCCTTTGCATACGTGTAATATGAATGTCCGCTGTCCCAATTCTCAATAGAGAGAATTGTCATCTGAACCCTCTTCTGCACAGTTCTTTTGTCTGCATTTCTACAACACTCTGATCTGAGCTCCCACCATTAAGCTCTGCTTACAGAAGTCTATGCTTTTATCGCCTGCATGTCTACACTCTTCCTAATGCCTGCCACAAACCAGTTCCAAAGGCTGCTGAGCTGTATCACCAGGAATAGTCACAACAGAACCCCTACCTATCTGTGGTCCCGAGGTCTATGCTGATCAGTAGTATTTTGTGGCAGGGATAACTACCTCAGGATATCCACATAGAGGATGAAGGATTCATGTTAAGCTCATTCACCAATGTATTATTTGATCATATTTGTCACTCCGCCATAACTCACTGCTATGATTTGCATTTTTATGTGGGAAACAATTTCTTGATTTTTGTCTGAACTCTGTCCTCCTATGAAAATTATAGTGTTAATAATAGCACATGTGTATATGTGTATCAAATGAGCCAAAGTCCATCATGTGTTTTGTAAATGGAAAGGTTCCCTCTAGCCTAGCCTATAGAAATCTAATAGTTAGCAGAAAGTGAGTGCTCAGAAAATTTTTTCATAGCAAGACACACAACAATACATTTTTGCTGATTCTATACAGACTTAAGTGTCACACTTTAAAATAATGTATCCTCACTTCCCTTATCTTCAACTACATAATGGACAGAACCACTTAATTTTCTCAAACTCAATATCCGTTATTTCATTTCTAAGTGTTATTGATGGCTGCTTGGCCAGAGTAGTTTACATTTAATAGGAACTGCTTGTACATCATTGTTCTGTGCCTTAAGGATCTACCTTCTGGTGTAGATGCAAATAAACATCCTAGATGGTACCTTTATCTATGTATCCTCAAACTTTATGAATAGATCATAACCTACTGTTTTAATGCAAGGAATATAAATAAGAGTGGCAAATCTATTACTAGTAATCTTAAATCATGAATGTAAAGTACTCAAAAATTTTTTTCTTAGGTGTACAACAGAAGCAATTGTTTAGTAAAAAAAAAAAAACACACAGAATTTCACCTTTCTTCTTCTTATTAGTTTACATCGTTTCTAAATTAATTGAAAAGTATTATTACATCAAAATATGTATAACCACTAAAGTGCAACTGCTTCCTACCCTAAGTTGTCAAGAAATAAAAGGGGCCAGAGATTTCTGGAGACTTCCTTCTACTGCTAATTTGGCATAATATACCTATCTGTTTTTATCATTGACTTCAGTTGTTCTGCAAGTTCTAAAAATACTGAATTTTCATTTCCTCCTTAAATTTTTCCTGGTGATTGTTTAGACCATCTATTTGCCATTTTCCTGGTGCTTAATAAGAGTCAGGAACAGTGTCTGCCTGATCCCCTGTCACCACATAAATAGGCAATAAAGACTTTACAGCAAGGTCAAATCTTACGGGGAAAATATTTAAAAGCTCATTAAAATAATTATTCCCTGGAAGCCAGCGTAATTGTTTTAAAATCAGATTTCTGGAGTTATGCAGCTGGGAAATGAGCATAAAGTTGAGAGTTAAGAACAAGTATATCTTTGGCATTGCATTCAGCAGCTTTTCAAGAAGATGGTTTGAGTTTCATTGTGAAAACAACCAGATTAAATGGCATACATCATGTCACTGGCTTTACTATTGGGCTGGACATCCAAGTGTGAAGTTCTCCTCTGGTTCTTCATGGCATGTTCCAAGTGGTTCATCAATCAGCTTTCTTGATGGCTCAGTTTTTTGGTTTGCATTCAGCTTGTCACCTCTTGAGATCCTCTGGGGAGGAAGTCAGAATCCAGCCTGATCCACTGACTATATCTTTGCTACACAGGCTTCATTTACACAAATTATTTGAAGAACCTTCCATACTTTGGTTGGGCAGAACTTTTGCGATGCTTTGGTTGAGCTCCCAGCTTTGAATGGTGCTTGTCCGTGTACATGTTGAGAGAAGTCTGGTCAAGAAGGGATGTGAAACAGATCTCAAGCACCTATTCCCTTCCCAGGGTTGAAGATAATCATAGTCAATAAGGCATTTAGGAGACTTTGGATAATACACAAGAGCCAATTTACCAGAAAGACTGCTGTTTGGCAAAATGAAATGTTAAAGCACAAATAACAAGACAGAATAATTTGGGTGGTTATTTATAGTAGGCTGAAGGCTTTATGTCAACCTGTTAGGATGTGCTGGAAGATGTGTTCTCCTTGTCCTTGTCCTCTTAAAAGTTACCACACATTTAGTAGGAGATAGCAATAATAATTAATAATAACAGTAATGATAATAAATAACAACTGAATTATATTGCAGAAGTCTCAGTGATTCTGACTTGTTTTTTCACTCTTAATAGAATTAGTTTTTTTCCTATTCTCATTTGTTTGTTTTTATTTGGTCTTATTTTTAAATGCCTGTTTGTTTTGTTTGTTTTTGTCTGTTTTGTTTTGAACTACAGGCTCAAACTATTGGCCAAACAAATGTACCCTTCTGTCATTATGTTGCTTTTGTCACGTATTTTTCATGGTAATTAGAAAAGTAGAGAATACACGTCTCCACTAAGACAGATTCTGCTAAAGATCAGAGGCAAAATGCCTCTTTTTCTTTCTTTTTTAATTTATTTTATTATTATTATTATTAGTTACATTTTATTAACTCTGTATCCCAGCTGTATCCCTCTCCCTTATTCCCTCCCAAAACCACCCTCCCTCCCTCAGCTCCTCCCTGCCCCTTTCCAAATCCTCAGATTGAGGAGGACCTCTTCCCCTTTTGTCTGGCCCTGTTTTATCAGGTATCTTCAGGACTGGCTGCAAAGTCTTCCTCTGTGGCTTAGCAGGACTGCTCCTCCCTTGGGGGGTGGGGAGGTCAAAGAGCCTGCCATGGAGTTCCTGTCAGAAATAGTCCCTGTTCCCCTTACTATGGGAAACCAATTGGTTATTGAGCTACCACGAGCTTCATTCGAGCAAAGGTTCTAGGTTATATCCATACATGGTCCCTGGTTGGAGAAACAGTTTCAGAAAAAAACCCTATGCCCAGATATATTTGGTCCTTGTGGAGCTCCTATCCTTTCCACGTCATACTAACTCCCCTTCTGCCGAAGGTTTGGTTATTAGTCTTAGTATCTGTTTTGAAAAGCTGCTAGGTAGAGTCTTTCAGATGCCTTCTGTGATAGACTCCTGTCATACATCCAATGCACATCTCATTTTTCTTTCTAAGTGAAGATTGATCATCTTACCTCATGTCTGCTTTCTTGTTTATCTTCTTTAGGTGTATAAACTTCATTATGTTTATCATATCTTATAGGTCTATATAAGTGAGTATATACCGTGTTTGTCTTTCTCCTTCTGGGATACTTCACTCAGAATGATCTTTTCTATATCCCACCATTTGCCTGCAAATTTCATGATTTCCTCATTTTTGATTGCTGAGTAGTATTCCATTGTGTAAAATTTCTTTCAGTTATTTTATCAAGGATTTTGGTCCCAGTGACGACAACGTTTATATATCTTTTCACATTATTTTTTGGCAATGACCTCATCTTCCTAACAACTATGCATTAAGTAAATACACGTGCAAGGCAGAATTGAACTCCGTAGGACGTGTGTGCTTCAGGATTATATGGGTTTTACAGACTGCATCCAAAAGGTGGAGAAGCTATCCGGAGCACGGGCAGGTGCAGACATCCAGGCAGGTTTCCACTTCTCCACTTTTGCGTCCTTTTTTGCGTCTGGTAAAACCTGCGTCACGTTTCTCAGCAGGAACGTTCGATTCTCCCTGGGCACTCAACAGTGGGAGTCAGTGGGAGTCTGCGTGCAACCGAAATAACAACGGAAAGCTGGAAGTTTTGAAGTTTGTCACCAATTCAGATCCAATCTTAAATTCTTTAACAGAAAACTGAATTTAAGAATTTGGCCCGCGAGTCAATAATTTGTCATTGAGCATCTGAGACCAAAGTCTGTGAAGAATGAACTAGTTAAGGTTGCAGTATAGGCCCAGACAACATCACCAGGAACCCGGGAGCATCACAAGGCGCTGCCGTCTTAACAGAAATGAGCGTTAGCCTTTGAAAGAAATAGCTGCTGAAACACACAGAAAGCTGTTCCGTTGTGTGCAGTTGCTCAAAGCATTTAAGTCGCCAACAGGGCAGATCATGGGATACAGTTCATTCTCTTTTTAAAGAGATACCAAGGAATATTTAAAATAGCCACAGGGCAAAACACTGACAAAACCATTTACAACCGGAAGATGAAGTTTACCCACATTAAGTTCTTACTGTTGCTTTCCTCATTGTCCTTAGCAGATTAAGAGAATGTTTACATCACGGCACACACACACAAAAATCTTCGTTTCCAGGAGTCTTCAAACAGAAGCGGATGATCTGGAAAACCATGACTACAATTTGATATGGAATGTGTTTAACAGCTGGAAAGATCTCACACTTAGACCTCAATTTACAAAGCTTCTTAGCTGACATTGTTTCAGCTCTAGTCTTAGAAGTCATGATTTCCCAGAGATGTTTTTTTTTTGTTTTGTTTTTTGTTTTTGTTTTGTTTTGTTTTGTTTTGTTTTGTTTTGTTTTGTTTCTTCCTGGACTTGAAAATTATTTGTATAACGAAAACAGGACATTTTATAAAGGTAACTCATCATTGCAGAATCTGACCAGGCAAAGCGTTTAATGCACAGCCTCAGAAGTCCCTAGAGTCTTTCCCACTCCACAGCCATCCTAGCAGCCCTGCCAGCTTCATTTCTCAGCTGTGAAAGTCCTTTTTTTCCAGGCAAAAAAAAAATCTGTGCTTTCAAATCCCATATCCTTAATTGGCCCAAGAAACTTCTTGCTGCATTAAACGAGAAAACACAGCATTCTGATGTGATGAATAATGATAACAAAGAATTAAAAACACTTCTTCCAGCTCTCTCTCTCTCTCTCTCTCTCTCTCTCTCTCTGTGTGTGTGTGTGTGTGTGTGTGTGTGTGTGTGTGTGTGTGAATGTGTGTGTGTGTTGATGGTGCTTCTGTGGGAAATTGCTCCCACCTAAAAAAGTGAGATTAAAATGAAGAGATCCAGAAGAACTGGAGTTATTCTGGTGAGATTAAAAATGAAATAGAAAGATGCCCAAGAGACTTAACAGCAGGAAGGTCCACCAAGGTCATACTACCGTACATATCGTTAGCTAGTTTAGCTAGTACCAATGTTGTGTTCCCAGTACACAGGTGGACAGGGAAAGACATGGGAAGAGTATCCCACCCCTATGACCTGTCCCAGGAGAGAGCCCCTCCAGTCAAGACTCTCCTTCTGTTTTCACAGATTTCTCTAAGCTCAAGAAAACAGATCAAAGCTTGGACTGTGTTTTTGAATCGTAATTTGATGCAGCTCTTAAGAAAATTTTATGAAATTGCTAGTAATAGGACCATCATCATTAGGCATCAAGCTGTCAGCCTTGCCTGGGCCCTCTGAAGCGTCTCTTTTGGGCACGATGTACCATTCACATTAATATTATTCAGGATTGCATTTTTAATCATCATGTTACTTCATAAATGTGCCTGAATCACATTTGTCTTTAGCAACTATTTTCATATACTTTCTTTAAGAAAATGTATATATAATATTATAGTGTCCTGAAAGTGGCAGAGACAAGGGACTCCTACAAAGTGGCCTATTGGTTTGACTATCTTAAGCTCTGTTAGTGCTAGAAATCAAAACCAAGGTTTCACACATTCTAGACCTAGGCAGCCATTCTACCACTGAGTTACACTGCCATCCCAATGGTTTAAATTTGGATGCTACAAATTATGTATGTGCCACATGAATAAGAAAATCACTCTCCTTCCCCAAGGTTCTGCGTACTCATTTGCAGTGTATTATGATAGATGGAGATAAAGTTGCACTTCTGTTTCTGTAACATGTTGTGATGTGACAGTATTTGGAGGAAATTTGAACAAACCAATGTTCGCTAAGAAATTGATGACAGACCAAAGTACAGATGCCACCAAAGTCCATCTGATGAGCTAATGATCTTATTGAGGGGACTTGCAGGTCTATGGTGAGGGGTTACTTACAGAAGCAAGAATGACTCAAAAGTAGTTGCATCATCAAAAAGCTTGCAGCAGTATCACTGACAGGTCACCAAAGCTGGAGCATGGGAGCTCACTGCAGGACTTACAGACAGCTTGGTAGGTCAGAGAGTGTCTTCCACATAACTTGGCTGATTGTGGATTCTCCTCAAGTCCTTACTGCCTGTGAGCATATAATCTTAAAAGGAGAAAGGACTTGTACATCTGTTTTTTGTGAATTCCTAAGGCTTCTGAATTGTTTACTTCCTGGGATTCTCTTTTAGAACTTCCTGGGTCTTAGCAAGCCTCCTTTGTTTCCTTGATCATGAGGAACTTCTGAGGAAATACTACATGGCATATGCATGACATCACATCTAAAATAACACATAAAGGATGATGAGGGCTTTAGAGATTATTATTCCTCGGTCCATAACATGCAACACTGCACCAAGTTTTCCTGTTTTGTAGAACTACCAAGATAATGGTAAAAAAAAAAAAAAAATCCTAGAATTTGTTTTCAGTATTAAAAGCAGTAGCCCTGAGTATTATTATACATCTCAACCTGAAAGATCTCAGGCTATGGAAATAAATCCAGGATGTCCGCGTGAGCTGCACATCAACTATTGAAAGCATTAACTTATAGAATGAAGAGTCTAAATGATAAGTTTCTTTTATTATTAATTGATTAATTAATTACAGTTTATTTACTTTGTATCCCAACTATAGCTCCCTCCCTAATCCCCTCCCAATCCCACTCTCCCACCTCTTCTACTCCTATGCCCCTCCCCCAGTCCATTGATAGGGAAGGACCTCCTCCCCTTCTATTTGACCCTAGCCTATCAGGTCTCATCAGGACTGGCTGCATCTTTCTCTGTGGCCAGGCAAGGCCGCTCCCACCAGAGGAGGTGATCAAAGAGCCAGCAACTGAGATCATGTCAGAGACAGTTTCTGTTCCCATTACTAAGGAACCCACTTGGACACTGAGCTGCCATGGGCTATATCTGTGCAGAAGTTCTAGGTTATCTCCATGAATGGTCCTTGGTTGGAGTATCAGTCTCAGAAAAGATTTGTGTGCATTAAATAGTAAATCCATTCACTTTCTTTATTAATTGCTTATTTTTAATTATTATTAAATATAGAATGTTTAATGCTACAAGAAATGGTCTTGTCCCTGAAGAAGGGAGGATGACACAAAGGTCTTCATGCTGCCCCCCCCCTTGCCTGTCAACTGTGAGCAGCTAGAGAGTTAGGAGCGGAGGAAATAAAAAAGGGAGACTGGAGACCCGAGCTACAAACCTGGTTTCTTTATATTTCCCAGTTGGACTATTAGAACTGAATTAAAGAACTTTGCTGAAATATTCTGCTGGCCAGAAGCAGGAAACAAATTGCAAAGGACACAGGGGAGTCTCAGACAGAGAGCGCTGCCTTCGTCCAGGGCATAGACTCACACACACCAGCATGCACACTTCACATGCACACACACAAATTTATATACATATATAAATGCACTCACAAATGCAAAAATACACATTAATGCACACACAAATATATATAGATATATGTGTGTATATATATGTGTGTGTATACACACACACACACACATGCACTCACACACACACACCTTTTAAATTTGTGCATCAAGAAAGCAGCCTCATTAAATCCTTAAAATTAGAGAAAGTATGCATCAGCAGGTTGAGTTAGGAATGCTGTAACAACATTATAAGCTTACCAAGCCATTTGTTTATTTTGATGTTGATATTAATGAAACCATGGCATTAAGAAAGCTGGAGGTGAAAGACAGCCCAGGTCTTCTGTGGCCACACTGCAAACCCCCTCCCTACACTCAAACAAAAAGTGTATCTATGTATACTAATGACTATTTTAAACTTTGAGTGCTAACAGCAATTCTATCAACCCAATGTGAAAAGAAATAGTGTGAACAATAACCCATCACTTACCTGAAACATCCAGATCTTAGAAGTCACATCAGTATGCAAGGCTCCTGAATCCAGTGTTAATGAGAGCCTGCACATTTTAAAAAAACGTTAAACTAACAAGATTGTTTAGAAACATACTGAGCGGTGACAATAAAACATGGAATTATTCAAATAAGCTTAGGAAGATTTGGTAGGATTTGTGTGGTAAGTATATAGATATTCACTATTAAATATTTTATCTGGCCGTATCCTTTAAAATGTTAATAAAATAATGAAATAATATTTAGGAGGACACTGAAATCTGATAAGTAAGAAAAGTGTCCTAGAACTAGGAAGAAGTAGTGGAGCAACGACCTAGAAGCTCAGGAGTATAGCAGCATCCCTGAAATCACTTCTCTGACCTGAAACACACCTAGGAGTGCATCTCAGCCCCAGCATCCTCCGGCTACAGAGGGAACCCCATTGCAGTCACTCTGTAAGCCCTCTTGACACCAGTGAAATGGCCACCTGCTCAGCTTCATGAAAGGGGAATAGAGAAGTCTCCACAGCTCTAGTGGACATCCTTTATATGTCCCAGTCCTATCGACTATTGGAATAAAATGTCATCTAACAGGTATCAATTCATCAATCAACTACGTAAAAAGAGTGAACCACCTCTGGGGCACATGTAAAATACTAGTGGTGCGGTGTACCAGTTGAGATGTTTTGGTGTGACAGTAATGAAGTAGTCAGTACCTGCTTTCATATAGCACACATAACAAATAGTCCTGAAAGGGAGGGTTTAGTGGTTGGCCCATTCAACCACAGCCAGAGCTTTCAGACAATATTTTCCACGTGTGGTACTAAGTAGGCAGCAACAGTTCAGGCTGTCAATTCCTAACTAAGAACTAAAGACTAGACTCAAAATAAACAATTTTTTTCATTCATTCATTCATTCATTCATTCATTCATTCATTCATTTTATTACAATTTATTCACTTTGTATCCCAGCTGTAGCCCCCTCCCTTTTCCCATCCCAATCCCACCCTTCCTCCCTCTTCTCCTCCCACACCCTTCCCCCAGTCCACTAATTGGTGAGGTCTTCCTCCATATCTCTCTGACCCTAGCCTATCAGGTCTCATCAGAACTCGCTGCATTTATCTTTCTCTGTGGCCTGGTAAGGCTGTTCCCCCCCCTCGGGGGGGAGGGGTGATCAAAGAGCCAGCCACTGAGTTCATGTCAGAGACAGTCCCTGTTTCCCTCACTAGAGAACCCATTTGGACAGTGAGCTGCCATGGGCTACATCTGTGCAGGGGTTCTAGGTTATCTCCATACATGGTCCTTGGTTGGAGAATCAGTCTCAGAAAAGACCCCTCAGCCCAGATATTTTGGTTCTGTTGCTCTCCTTGTGGAGCTCCTGTCCCCTCCAGCTCTTTCTATCTCTCCCTTCTTTCATAAGATTCCCTGCATTCTGCCCAAAGCTTGGCTATGAGTCTCAGCATCTGCTGGGTAGAGTCTTTCAAAGGCCCTCTGTTGTGGTTCCTGTCCTGTTCCCTGTTTTTTCCCTCTTCTGATGTCTATCCCATTTCCTTTCCGACAGGGCAGAGAATTTTCCCAGAAACCCACTTATATTCTATCTCATCAGCCAGCAAAAGATCACAAATCCTGCATTAGACATTCACTGACCATGGGCAATGAATCACAAGGACTGGCCCACAGCAGTCATGGTTCATGTTCTGAGAAGGAGCCCATCTTCTCTGCACATAGTATGGCAAAAGAAAAAAATATGTGGAAGCACAGTGGGGGCTTGTGGGGTGTGAGCAGAGAGGAATCATCATTGTGTTGGTTTTTTAAAGACATGGGAGAGGTGGGTGACTGGACCCAGTCAACAGATGTGTGTTACATGTGAGACATAGTAACTAGATGTGAATAAAATCAAACAACTTTCACACTGATCACAGGACACTGATTTAAAATAATGATATAAAAAGGAAGGTTTCACCCTGCTTACATTGTTTTCACATCGGACATTCTACCAAAGCTTTTGACTACAGGGATTTCCACTTTTAAAACAAACACCTGCTTTGTCAAAAAATTCTCTGATAAATTAGAATACACTTACATGGGCTTTTCCCACATCTATCCCTTTAGGGCAATTTCTTAAAGAAATTAATAGATTACTTTGTGTTAAAAATAATAAAACTTTGCATATACCCATTGTTAAATATTTTAATTGGAACGTGTATTTATTAGTTTTATTTACAGTAACTATGGATACAAATGGTACTTTTAAAATCGAAACTTTTACCATAAAGATTTTTTTATATAAAAGTGATGTTCTGGACTGTTTGGTTAATGTAAAAATACAGCTACTGACATTTTGGAGGCCACTGACAGAGCTGCTAGCATGGTGGACTAAGGCTAAAGTTCAGGTAGACCGCTCTGTCATCGATGCTTGAAAGGCGGGTAGTGTAGGGCAGTGAACATTATGAAACTTATGAATAAACAAAGTTTTACTTCAGTAGGGACCAAGCAGCTCCTTGGAAAACATGCCCCTAGATCCCCAGCTAATAGTATTTTGTAAGCCTTGTATTCTGGCCAAAATCTTTGAAAGTCCTAAGGGATCTACATTGTCCAAGACTCAGCTAATTTAGCATCCTTTAAATGTGGCCGAGTTCCTGCATCTTAGAGTCTGGCTTTCTTTACTTCCAATTAGCTAATGAAACCAAGGAGGAAGAGGGGGGTTTTTTGGTTTGGTTGGTTGGTTGGTTGAGTTTTGGTATTCTTTCCTTCTTTCTTTCTTTCTTTCTTTCTTTCTTTCTTTCTTTCTTTCTTTCTTTCTTTCT
>NW_026585797.1:18713358-18754234 GCF_907164565.1 Psammomys obesus
TCTTTCTTTCTTTCTTTCTTTCTTTCTTTCTTTCTTTCTTTCTTTCTCTCTTTCTTTCTTTCTTTCTTTCTTTCTTCCTTTCCTTCCTTCTTTGAAAGCTCATATGATACTCTTCATTTGTAGGCTGGAAACACATGTAGCTTCTTTGAGTTAAGTTTATTTTAGTGTAAAAAAAATTTTATTTGATGAGTTTTTATAAAGGCCCATGCTGGGTATTTAGAAAGGCAAGCTGCCACTCAACCCTGAACTTCTAGCATGTTGAGTGATTGTCCTTCACTCTGTTCCTTGGAATCAGCTCGAGATCTATCACACGTAATGCCTACCATTAGTAACACCACAGTGTGCACTCCTTTTTTAATTATTACGATTATCATTTCTTACAATTTATTCAATTTTTATTCCAACAGTGACCTCCTCCCTTGTCTCCTCCCAATCCTACCCTCCCTCCCTTTTCTCCCCCTATGTCGCTCCCCAAGTTCACTGATAGGGGAGGTCCTCCTCCCCTTCCCTCTGACACTAGCCTATCAGGTCTCATCAGAACTGGCTGCATCATCTTCCTCTGTAGTCTTTCAAGGCTATACCCTCCAGGAGGAGGCATCAGAGAGCCTGTCAATGAGTTCATGTCAGAAACAGCCCCTGTTGCTCTTACTAGGGAACCCACTTGGAGACTGAGTCTATGGGCTACATCTGAGCCAGGTCCTCTCCATGCATGGTCCTTAGTTGGGGTATCAGTCTCTTCAGGGACCCCAGGGCTCAGGGTTTTTTGTTTGTTTGTTGGTTGGTTGGTTGGTTGGTTGGTTGGTTGGTTGGTTCTGTTGGTCTCCTTTTGGAGCTCCTGTCCCCTTCAGGTCTTTCTTTCTCCCCCTTCTTTCATAAAATTCCATGCCCTCTGCCCACAGTTTAGCTATAAATCTCAGCCTCTGCTTCAATACCTCAATCAGTGGAGTCTTTCTGCGGCCCTCTGTGGTAGGCTCCTGTCCTTTTCCCTGTCTTCTCCTGCTTCCAATGTCAATCCTGTTTGCCCTTCTGAATGAGGATTAAGCATCTTCCCTAGGGTCTTCTTTCTTGTTTAGATTCTTTAGGACTATATATTTTAGTGTGATTATCCTATATTATATGGCTAATATCCACTTATAAGTGAATATATACTATGTGTGGCTTTCTGCTTCTTGGTTAGCTCACTCAAGATGATCTTTTCTAGTTCCCACCATTGGCCTGCAAATTTCATGATTTCCTTGTTTTCAATAGCTGAGTAGTATTCCACTGTGTAAATGTACCACAATTTCTGTATCCATTCCTCTGTTGAGGGACATCGAAGTTGTTTCCAGATTCTGGCTATTAGGAATAGAGCTGCCACAAACATGGTTGAGCAAATGTCCTCATAATTGATGCTCATAATTGAGCATCTTTCCTCAACCAATATCTTAACCACAATCTCACAAAACTTCTTACCGACCAGAAGCTAAGCCCCTGGCTCTCAAAAGTCATATAGATGATAGATTTTTATTTATTTATTTGTTTGTTTCCTTTTATTCACTTTGTAGCCCAGCTGTAGTGCCCGCCCTTGCCCCTCCCAATCCCACTCTCCCTCCCTCTTCCCCTATGCCCCTCCCCCAGTCCACTGTTAGGGGAGGGCCTCCTCCCCTTCCACCTGACCTAGTCTATCAGGTCTCATCAGGACTGGCTGCATTGTCTTCTTCTGTGACCTGGTAAGGTTGCCTCACCACTTCAGAGGGAGATGATCAAAGAGCCAGCCCTTGAGTTTAAGTAGTGTGATTTGCAGTTATTTGCTTTAAAGTGGTATCATCTAATAAAACACAGTGTCACCTGACAGATAACACTGTGACACAGTTTAATGGCACTGGAGAGCGTATTCGATACCGATCTGTTGACCACCCAATATTCCCTGAATAACTATTCTTACAGTTTCTATCTTAAAACTGCATTTTAGCAATTCAAAGGCCTTGTTAGTGTTTGTTTTCCACTGGAGTTTCTAACAGCATCTAAGAAATTATTGAATTAAAATTTACATCTAAGATATGAATTTACTATCTTTAAGCTATCATATATAATATGATAATCTAACAAAGTCCCCAAACCTTAGTGTTTTGTTATCCATACATAATAGATTTGCTCGTTAATGAGAGGTTTCCCCTGAGATTCTCCAAGTTTGACTTTTTGATCCATGTCATGGGTTCTAGATGCTCATTTGCTTTCGATTAGAAGACCAGGAGAGAGCGTGGAAGATCTCCGAGGCTTTATGCACCAAACATGGAAGTTGGAGAGTGGCTCCACCCATATTCTCTGTGGTCTTGGTTGCTCTCCAGAACGTTTGTTAGACTTAAACTCTTAATTTTTAAAGCTAGATCACTGAGGCTTGAAAAAAGTACATTCAACTCTCTATTTTAAAAATAAAACCGAGCTTTCAACTTTTGCACCTATTTTTTTTTTCTGCTCTAGCAGGCTTGATTTCTTCTCTTTTTGCTATTGATTAATTCTTTTTAGGTCCAAATCACTCCTAAGTAGCTTTAGTGAAACGAATGAGAATTCTGTATTTTTACAAAATTTACAAAGTAGAGATATTACATTAATAATGCATTGCTTTGTATTTTAACAAATTTTTCTTTGTATTTGATCTGCTAACAAAATATATACACATGCATAAGATAAATAAATACTGATATAATAAAAAGTTTTAAAGTGCAAATAAATTTGCAGGCTTAGTTGGGTGGCATTTACAAAATGAACCAAACTTTTCCTACATAAGTTTTACACACAAAATAGGTATGTAAATAAACTTGGTATGTAAATATTTTGGAAGTTTAATTAAGCTTTGCAATTTTAACGATTGTATTTTTAGTAGTTACTGGTGTGTATGCATTCATAAAAATACAGATTGCACATATTACCATATTCCATGCACTTTTTCCCTGACTCGTAGGCCATCTGTTTCCTGTGCTTCAACACTGTTCTGTCATTCCATGAATAGTCACCAGGGCAAAGAACACATGAACACATAACATTGTCGTGTTTTCTTGACTTGAATGTTGTTGGTACTCTAGAGAATAGAAAATTAGGCAGGTGCCTACAAAAAAAAAAAATTCTTAAATGTGTTAGTCTTAAAATATGTATTTTTGAAATGATGGGCAGGAAATAATAAAACCCTCCATTTCAGAGCCAACATTTGTATCTTCCTCCTCTTGGTTCAAGTATTCTTTAGAAGAAAGGAAACCTGGTGAATTCCATTAAAAAAAAAAAAAAGAAAAAATTACAAAGACCATGGATCTTACATGCCTTTTTCTTCTGAAGAATAACTCCAGAGATCTAGAGTGATCATGGTTTGCAGGAGGAAGAAAGTGAAGCACCCCAAATCTGGATAAGCACTTAGAAGCCTTAAGACCTACTTCAGGACTATAAGTGACACCCTGCGGAATATTTAAATTAACATAATGATTAAACATCTGATGGAAGAAATTTTCTTTTTCAATCACTCCATAAAATAATCAGGTTAGTGTCTTTCTTTCAGGAATAAATATTAATGCTGTTAAAGAGTAAGATTTGTTAACTTTCACAAAATTCTTTGCAATAGTTTTGGTCTCGGTGGGGGCGAATGCCTACTAAAATGAAAAAAAAAATTTAAATTCTCTGGATACTAGAAATGAAATGAGCTCTGGCTCATGAGCTGATATAGATACCTCAGTCTAGATTTACAGATCAGATTTGTAAACTTACCAGGAGCCTAAGATCATACAGACAAGATTCTGCATAATAAATAGCAGAATTTGGCACCAGTGACATGAAACGATAGAAAGTATCTGGAAAAAAAAAGACAGGTTTTTGTTGTTTTGTTTGTTTGCTTGGAGACAGACTGTTATCCTGTAGCCCTGGCTGGCCTGGAACTCCCTGTGTCTCAGACTCAGAGATCCACATGCCTCTGCCTCCCGAGTGCTGAGATAAAGGTGTTTGCCATCAAACATAGACAAAAGTGTTATTTAAAAAAAAAAAAAACAGTTTAAAATATAAAAGAGGGCTGAAATTAAAATGAACTGAAAGGTATTGTTGAGGAAAAGAATAACTTGAAAGACAAAAAATTATCAAAGAAATGGATAAACTAAAAAACAAACACATTTTTAAAAGAATGAACTAAAAAACTGAGTTAAAAGATAGCAAAGGCTGAGATTATGAAAAATATGAACACAAGAGACACAAAACCAAAATACAAAAGCGTAATCTATCCATCAGTTTCATTTTCAAAAAGAGAAAGAATCAAAGAATGGCAGTAATTCAAATATGCTTGACAATTTTCCTAGCATATAGAATCTTGTATGCTTAAATCAAAGAAGCATAATAAATTTCAGGCATGCTAAAACAACTCTTCTTCTAAATAAATAGTAGAAAATATACTTAAGGAGAAAAGAAAAAAAATCCTTGGACAACAATGAAATCAGAAAAAATAAAATAATGGGACTTTTTTTTTTCTGAGCCCAAACTCCAAATTGATAAAACTCAGTTACATGAATTATGTTTGCAGAAGAAAGAATTCAAAGACATTGCTCTGGTAGAATCTTGGGACAAAGTTTGGGGAGTTTGCAACTTGCAAGGTCATCTCTGCATTTAACTCATTAAGAATGCACTTTAACCCTGCAGACTATCAATGTAGATGCTGAGATTTATGGGCAACCTTTGGGCAGAATGCAAGGAATCTCATGAAAGAAGTGGGAAACAGTAAGATCTGGAGAGGACAGGAACTCCACAAGGAGAGCAACAGAACCAAAAAATCTAAACACAGAGGTCTTTCCTGAGACTGATACTCCAACCAAAGACTATGCATGGAGATAACCTAAGACCCCTGCACAGATGTAGCCCATGGCAATTCAGTATCCAAGTGGGTTCCATTGTAATAGGATCAGGGACTGTCTCTGACATGAAGTGATTGGCCTGCTCTTTAATTACCTCCCCCTGAGGGGGAAGCAGCATTACCAGGCCACAGAAGAAGACAATGCAGCCACTCCTGATAAGACCTAATTGACTAGGATCAGAAGGAAGACCTCCCCTATCAGTGGACTTGGGGAGGGGCATGCATTCAGAGGATGGAGGAAGGGAGGGATTGGGATGGGAGGAGGGAGGGAACCACAGGGGGGATACAACGTGAATAAAGTGTAATTAATAAAGAATTTTTTTAAAAAAGAAAGTCTAAAAAAAAAGAATGCACTTTAAGAAGAAATTGAATCTAGAAAGAACAGAGACTACAGGAAGCAAGGACAAGAGAGGACTTGATCAATGAGCAGATCATGCTGAATAAGACGTGGTTAAGAAGTGCAAACTGAAAGCAAGATACATAATAAGTGTTATATGTAGAACACAAGGTAGAATAGGGTGAATGAATTGGAGCCATTTCTTTAGTGTTTAGGAGAAAAGGTATTGTATGTAAGAACTTAAAAATAGAGCCTGGATTCAATTTAAAGTTCCGTTATTGATGGTGGTGTTTTCCCTCTTTCTCTCTCTCTCTCTCTCTCTCTCTCTCCCTGTTTGTGTGTTTGTGTGTGTGTTTGTGTGTGTGTAAGTGTGTGTATGTGTTAGGTGTGGAGCTGTAGGCTTTGTGAATGGTAGGCCTGGCTTCATTAAAAAAAGTGAGTATGGTAAACTCTAGATTTGATCTCTAAAAGAGTAAAAAAAGTTTCCAAGCTCTCACACACACGATGGGGAGAGTTTAAAAATAACAAAAGGGAAAAAAAGAAAAGTCTGATCAGTTTAATGGAAGCCAGAGAGAGAAAATTTTTATTTCTGGGTTAAATATATAAAAGACTTTTCTATAACTCCTTATTTCTAATAGTTGCTACAAAATGGGAAAAAAATACAGGACAATATAAAGTTATTTTTTCAAAATATCAACTTGATAAAACCAATGTTTTATTATTTCAGCAAAAAATTAAATAGTAAATTAGGAGAGCTCTTAAAGCTTGCTATCCATAAATAATCTGATATTTAGAATCAACATGGAATATACACTCAGATGTTAAAGAACATTCATGACATGGTGTGCGTACCCCGCCTTGACTGACAGAATATCTGGCATAATTAAGCAAGCACCAAAGAGTTTTGGAATGTCCAGTTGTGCTCTAACACATGTGAGAGCTGAATGAAATAGTTTTGTCAAATATGGTTTTCTTCCTCCACCTCCTACCAAAGTTACTAAAAGAAAGATACAGATTTTTTTAAGAAAATTAAATATAAGAGGAACATATGTCAGTGTTTTCTCTGAAGTTGCTAAGATTCATTTAGATAGCTCACTGGGTCGGCTGAGTTCATCAATAAATTTGTGTTTTGGTTCCTTTCATCTTAGCATCCCATACGTAATCACCCATGAGCTCATTCCCTCCCTCTCTCCAGCTGTCCAGAGTGTGACCTTTCTCTGCCCTCCCAAGCCAGTGCTATAAATGACAACATTTTCCAGTGGTCCTCCTAACAGTGAATGTACCTCCCTGTGTTTTGTGCTATACAAGAGTCTCTTTGTCTTTGTCAGATCTTCAATGTATTGGCAGCAAGATCATGAAAGGTGTGAGTGAAATTGCATTTCTTTGACCTCCCTCTCTTTATCTAACATACAAATTTTATCTATAATCTTATACCATATTCTAAGACTTCCATTCACTTCCAAGACAGATCTACAACAAGCTGTAAGTCTTAGGAGAAGCATCTAACCATTTGGGGACCTAGTAGTTTTTATTTTAAAAATGGGAAAATAACATGCAAACTGTTTACCTCAAAAGATTGTTCTAAATAGCCGATAAAGTCAGCCAGGTACAATGGTTCACGCCTGTAATCCCAACACTCAGAGAGGCAGAGGCAGGCGGATTTCTGTGAGTTCAAGGCCAGCCTGGTCTACAGAGTGAGTCCAGGACAGCCAAAGCTACACAGAGAAACTCTGTCTTGAAAAACCAAGACAAAACAAAATACATAGATTAATAAGTATACATTGCTTTTGCTACCTTTTGAAATCTTATTAAAATACTTGAATTTCCTAGAGACAATTTTGAATAATAGTTATTTGGCTGAAAATATGTGTTTCCTTTTTGAACCATGTTAGTAGAAAATCATCTTCATTTTCTTCAAATGTTTAAAAAGTTACCTTGAAATAATTTCAACATACAGTGATAAAGCACTTCCTGAACTTAAGGTAGCAAAGTTCAAGAAAATTAACATATTGAAAACATCATATAGAGAGTATCAGAAGTTTAGCTACTTTCATCCATGCCTCCCAACCAAATTCTAAGAATAAAAAAATGCTACTATGGCCCAACCTAGCATATTAAATTAATCATGTGCTTTAAATTAATTAGATGCATAACAATTGAAAATTGGAAAGCCTCCATTTAGCTAACTTTTTCACTGAGTCCAAGGGAATCAGCTACAGGGACAAATATCAACCAATTAGACCTGATATAAGAAGCATTTTCCCTCTTTCGGGGACCAGTGAGATGGCTCCACGAGTAAAAACATTTACTACTGAATCCTTTGACCTGAATTCAGTCTCCTGAACCCAAATGGTGGAAAGAGATAACTGATGTTTAGTAGCTGTCCTCAGATTACCACATATACCCCATGGTGCACACACACCACAGAGAGAGAAATTGGCAGTGACTCACACTCACTGTCATACTCACTAAGGTCAACGACGGATTCAGCAGTAGAATGTGTGAGGTACGAAGTGTAAGAAATCAACCAATATGGTCCGTGTCTGATATGTTTAGAGCCCATCAGAGCTACACAGAGAAGTAGGAGGCACCAGGCCCATCTTCCCTTCCTCCAGCTGCTGCCTGATTGTGCAGTTACTCCTGCTTCATCCTAGTATGGGAAAGGTACAGCCATTCTGCTTCGTGAGTGCCACCTCGGTCAGCAAAGCGGGACAGGGCAGACTCCCAACCGCAGGGGATGATGGGCAATGGGGTGAGGACTACACTGGACAAGCAGGAATGATTGTATCTCTGTAAAGAACTCAGCCAATGAGTAATTTACGGGACAGGGAGACGCACTTAGAAATAGAAAAATCACTGTTTGGAGCAATCAGGGAGGTCAGCCATTTTTGCCTTTTCTCCGGGGTGATGCCTGACTTCTTAAGGTTGAAAAGTAAGCTGTTTCCCTTTAGCTATTCTGACTCTTCAGAACTTTTATTATGAAATGAAGCCATGCTTTCTCACAAACTTAAAGCATCCCTAAATGGACTCAATAGAATTTTCTGTAACTTACATGAAAAGATAGAGATCAAGACAGTTCTTAGAGTAAGGCTACAACCAAAGACCCAGCACCCTAGGCACACACATACACACTCATTCTTTATCCCTAATTTTTTTTTTTTACAAACAACTGTAGTATAACCTCTTTCTACATATATCTTTAAATACTCTTTACTAGATAATGGAAAAAATATATAAAAAGGTTATCAAATGTAACATGCCCGGTGTACAGCTATGATGGTATAATAGTAGTCCATTTCTAAGTCTATGTGCCTCCTCTTAATATAAAATCATGAGTTCTGCTGACCAAACAACTTTGGCAGCATGAAAATACAAAATGGGATATGCCACAGTTCTAACCCCCAGGGAGCTGTAGAAGGCAGCCATATTGACATTAAGTACAGACATTTTCCTACTATTTCTGCTTTGTGTGGTCCATGAACGGGTCTCAGGACAGCAAAGTCATGTATCCATGTGCCAAAATTTAGTGGGAAAAAATCTTGTCACAGTATTTCTGTAAGTTTTTATAATACATTTAACTAGTTTGCTGGTGGTCCTTTCCATAAAATGGTTTTTAAAATAAATATTTCAAAATGTCAGAGGGAAAGCAAAACTCCCTCCAAAGAGACGAACAGTCTCCACTTTGGAAAGAATCTTCATGACGTGGGAGACAGATCTTTGAAGGCATGCTTGTGTAACAGGACCCTGCATCAACATTGCAGGTAAGTCCCAATATCCTGGCGACTTATCAAGGGATACTGGCTCGTCCATGGAGTAGCAACAGTATCAGGCACTTACGAGTTTTAAGAGCAAAAAAAAAATGAATTGCCATCGATCCTTCAACTGAGGTTTAGGAAAACAATGTCGAGTGAGAGTGAAATAGGTTTTGTTGCTTTAACCCGAGTCTGCAATCTGTTTGCCCAACCATTGCTTTGCCCCTCACTTTGCATGTTCCACGTTCCTGCTTGGAAACACAGCAAACATCTCCCTGTCAGATTTTTCTAGTTGTTTTCCACAAAGGTTTATGGTCACAGCTGCAGTAGTTATGGGTGAGTTTATAGTGCATGGCCCGTAGATGGGCCCATATGTCCAACAGAGTTTGTTTGATACCATGCCTTCCACAGACACGGGCAGCTCTTGAGGAGTGCCTATAAACCTGCTGTTAAATGGACCAGCTGTACTCATAAACTTACATTAGCAGCCTCAATCCACCCGCCTTACAAAAGTCATTGGCAATAAATCTATGTTCAGTCTATATATGCACTTTTAAGTATTCTTTTACACTTCTGAAAAGAAAATATAAGATGTATCCAAGTCTTCTGTGATCCTAACTGAAATAGGAGCTGATTTCTTTGGGGTGTATAAACAATGCTTTTAATACTTCATTTTCTTTTTCTTTGAAAGATGTCTTTCCTTCATGACAGCATTTTTCCTTCAGCTTAAAAAAGGCTTTATCAGTTTCTTTTTTTTTTTTTTTTCTTTCCTTAATCCTCTGAAAATATCTTTGAGAGGTTGGACGTGACTTGACCTGTGATCACTCTGTCATTCATTCCAGTGTGTAGATCACACCAGGACCATGAGCCAGCAACTGAGAACACAGCAACCTTCAGCAGTTCAAGCTGTGGGAAAGGCGCCTCCTTAAGGGAGCTGCTGTTGGGTGGGAATGTGAATGGCCCCCATAGTCCATTGAACATTTGGTTCCCATCTGATGGCCGTTTTGAAAAGTTATTGAAACTTTTCAATATAAGAAAGACAGTAACTTACTGGGTACAGCCTAGCCATGGTTCGCAGCCTGAAACTCCATCGCCTTCAACTGTAATGAACCACCTACACTTCTCCTGCTACAAAAGCAGCTATCCCCTTTACCGTGCTTGTCTATCAGGACAGACAGCATCCACTGCTATGTGACTGCTCCCAGGAGATGTGAGCAAATGCTGCCCACACCAGATAGGAAACTGACGAAAAGCCAAAATAAGTACACCACCAAAGTCCAACCTGGTAAACCAAAGAGTTTTATTCGGTTTCCTTCCAGGAGGATGGGATAGGGGCTAGCTGCGGTAGTAGGGATGACTCAGTGGCAACTGCATCAGAAGACCCACCTCAGCCTGGTGACGGTTCTCCACAGCTGGAACCCTGGAGCGTTCTGTGTGACTTGCAGACAAATGAGCAGCTTAGAATGTCTCACACTCAGTTGGCCTTATTTGTACCTCTTCCAGGAACCTTGCCTGGTTTCCACCATCTCAGCAAGCCTTACTACTTACAGAAGCATGGAAAGGGAGGGGCCTACTCCATCTTGTCAGGAACTTCCAGAGGCTCTGTGTCATTTGTCTCCTGTGTCTTAACATATCTTTGTTTTAGAACATCTTGAGTGTTAAAAGTGTTTCCCTCCAAGATGAAATGTTTAAACTTGGGGGAAATTGCTAAGCAATGCCTTTGCAAACTGTGTATCAGAGTGTTTGCTCTCTTAAGTTGCTTCTTTTATGTATTGTATCATGAGAAAAGCTACTAACAGAGTTGTCCTATGAGAGCCTGTTCACTCACTATGAAAGCTGGGATGGGTGTGGCGTTCTAGCTGCTCACAGAAGTGTGGCCCTTAAGGGAAGTTTCTTTTCCACATGAAACAGAGTTCCAACTCATTCTCTTCTTAATCGAATGTGTTTTATGACATCATAGTCTCATCATTCCCATTATTTTTGGACTTATTTTTAACTCTTTTTCTTGAATATATTTAAGATAAACATATTTTGATATACACATCTTCAGTGTGATAATCAAAACACCTAGCAAATTAATATATCTATCATCTCATGTAATTACCATATGTGTTAAAAGAAACCAAAATATCTCTTTGCAAATTTCTAGCATGCAGCAAGCACATTGTGTTATGCAGTCCTTAAACTTCTCATTAGAACTCTAGAAATATTTCTGCTACTTATCTGAAGGTCTATGTCCTTTAACCTCTTCCTTTCTATTTGTCCTACCCAACACTGATTCCTGGAAGCCACAATTTCACTGTTTGTTTATATTTATACCTTTTCTGGCAGGGGACTTTTATGATTTTTACATTAGAAAGAAACTTACATTTGAAGTCATAGGTTGTAATGAATTACAGGTCTATAATTTATTAAATGTCTCAGGAAAGAGTATCACAGTTTTTCAAGTTTCCCTTTTTTCTGAAACAAAGCTATTTGGTGAATGTCAGCTCAGGCTTGCATTCAACCATGGTACCTTACCACCTTGTCTCTGTGTTTCCATGAACTCCACTCCCTAGCTCTGAGTGCTGTGTTTCTTCCTTTCCTGGATCTCAATTGATGTAACAGCCTCTGATCTGGACTCACATGTTCCAAAGTGTCCTCTTTCTAGCCATCCTTCAGTAGATCCTCAAAACTGAGCCATTCTCTTGCTCTGGTCATTTGAACTTAATATGTGTTTGTACTTACTGTTTTTTTTTTCCTTAAACAACACAATGATGTTTCTCTGAATTACAATTAGGCAAAGGTAAATACATTAGTTAAAACAGAAATACATTTGTAATAGATAGAAGTAAACCAGAGTGCAGGGTTGTTTGTTTGTTTGTTTGTTTGTTTTTAAGTTGTAAACAATGTACCAATTTTCTGGTAAAAATTGTGTAGAAGTTAAACATGATTGCATTCTATTAACCTATATGACGATATTTGTCATGCATACCGTTGCATTGAAATAAAGCTCTGTAAAATAAAATAAAATCAAAACTTGAGGATATAAATCATTCAAAACTATTTTTGTTTTCTGAAAGTTGCACCTTCAAATGTTTGAGAAATTAACTTCCATAAGTTTGCAATCAGTATTCCGAATCTAATCACTAAGAATTTACTTTAGGTAGACTGATTTTCTTTCGTTGGGTGTGGTAGACATTGCAGTTCTAATGCCAGCACTGTTTACACAGGGCAGTCTAGTACTTGCAAAGTTAAGGATGGAAGCCATAAGCATACTGCTCAACTACTCACTCAACTATCTTCCAGACCTCTGCTTTATTTTTTTGAGACAGGATCTTTCAACAAATGTGGAGCTCACTGTTTTGACTGGATCGGCTGTCCGGTGACCACCCAGAAGTCATCTGTGTCCACTCCTTGCAACCCATGGGTTAAAGATGTGTACTGCTATTTCTCAATTGTTACATAGATACTGAAGCTCCAAACTCAGTTCTTTACATGCTTGCACAGCAAACGTTTGACTCACTTCCCAGCCCTTGAGAATGACTCTGAATGTCTATTTAGTAAAAATGACTATTGTCAAGACTTCCACAAATGTTAGTGAGGTTGTGAGAAAGAAACAGAAGACACCCTCGTGTACAACTGGTGGAAATGTAAATTGGTCTAGAGACTATGGAAGTCAACATGGAGCTTCCTCCAAAAGCTAAAGATAGAACCTACCATCCTGTCTAACTAACATTCTAGGTATATACACTTGTAAGTATATAAGTCAGCATACCACAGAGATTGCTGCATACCCATGTTTATTGCAGCACTATTAACACTACCAAGTTATGAAACCAGCTGAGGTGTGGGTCTAGTCATCAACACATGGCTCGATAAAGAAATCGTGATAAATGTTCACAATTGTGTATTATTTTGTAATTGTGTATTATTATAAAAACAAAACCACCACTTTCTAAAATATTATGAAACAACGGTCGTCAATGTAAGCAAAGAGGGGTGTGACTCAAATGAAAAGGCTATTATTTCTCTTATCCCTTGACTATAGGAGAAAGGAAGATATGGAGAGAGAGGAGGCCTGTGGAGGAAAGAGATGAATAAAAACAATGTATGATGCGTCATATCTATACAAATGCCATAATGAAGACTATTACCTTGTATGACAATAGAAAGAACAAGATGGAAGAAGGAGACAAAGATGCTTGGAAAAGAGGAAATGGGTCAAGGAGGTTTTGAAAAGAGGGTTTGGAGGATGAGTGTAATCAAAACATTTTACACATATTTATGAAATAGGACTGTACAGCCCATCATTTTTGCACAGTTAATATATGGAGATAAAATATGGTGTAATGAGGTCCTATTTATTGATTGTTGCTCTTAGAGCCTGGGCTCTTGGTGTTCTGTTCAGGAAGTTGTCTTCTGTGCCAATGAGTTCAAGGCTCTTCCCCACGTTTTCTTCTAACAGGTTCAGTGTGTCTGGTTTTATGTTGAGGTCTTTGATCCACTTGGACTTTAATTTGGTGCAGGGTGATAAGTATGAATTTATTTGCATTTCTCTACATGTAGACATCCAGTTAGACTAGTACCATTTGTTGAAGATGCTGTCTTTTTTCCATTGTATGGTTTTGGCATCTTTGTCAAAAATCAGTTGTCCATAAGTGTGTGGGTTTATTTCTGGGTCTTCTATTCAAGTCCATTAACCCACCAGCCTGTTTCTATAATAGTACCATGCAGTTTTTATTACTGTTTCTCTATAGTACGGCTTGAGATTAGGGATGGAAATACTGAAAAGGTTCTGTAAAGCAAAGGACACTGTCATCAGAACAAAATGACAGCCTACAGATTGGGAACAGATCTCCGCCAACCCTATGTCTGACATAGGGCTAATATCCAGAATATATAAAGAACTTAAGAAGTTAAACAGCAACAAACCAAGTAATACAATTTAAAAATAAGGTACAAATCTAAACAGAGAACTCTTTGTACAGGAATATTGAATGGCAGAAAAACACTTAGAGAAATGCTCAGCATCCTTAATCAAAAAGGAGATGCAAATCAAAATGACCTTGAGATTTCGCCTTACACCCATCAGAATAGCTAAGATCAAAAGCTCACATGACAATTCATGCTGGAGAGGATATGGAGAAAGGAGACCCCTACTCCATTGCTGGTGGGAATGTAAACTTGTACAACCACTCTGGAAATCAATCTGGCACTTTCTCAGATAATTAGAAATAGTGCTACCTCAAGATCCAGCTATACCACTCCTAGGCACATATCCAAAATATGTTCAAGTATACAAGAAGGACATTTGCTCACCCATGTTCCTAGCAGCTTTTTTCATAATAGCCAGAATCTGGAAACAATCCAGAAGTCCCTCAACTGAGGAATGGATACAGAAATTGTGGTACATTTATACAAGGGAATACTACTCAGCAATTAAAAACAAGGAAATCATGAAATTTGCAGGCAAATGGTGGGATCCAGAAAAGATCATCCTGAGTGAGCTATCCCAGAAGCAGAAAGACACACGTGGTATATATTCACTTATAAGTGGATATTAGACGTATAATATAGGATTATTAAACTAAAATCTGTACACCTACAGAAGCTAAGCAAGAAGGAGGATCCTGGGTTAACATGATCAACCCTCACTCAAAAGAAAAATGGGATAGACATCAGAAGAGGGAGAAAACAAGGAACATGACAAGAGACTACCACAGAGGGCCTCTGAAAGACTCTACCCAGCAGGGTATTAAAGCAGATGCTGAGACTCTTAGCCAAACTTTGGGCAGAGTGCAGGGAATCTTATGAAAGAAGGGGGCGATGAAAGACCTGGAGAGGACAGGAGCTCCACACGGAGAGCAACAGAACCAAAAAATCTGGACCCAGGGGTCTTTTCTGAGACTGATAGTCCAACCAAGGACCATTCATAGTGATAACCTAGAACCCCTGCACAGGTGTAGCCCATGGAAGCTCAGTCTCCAAGTGGATTCCCTAGTAATGGGAACAGGGACTGTCTCTTACATGAACTCAGTGGCTGGCTCTTTGACCACCTCTCCCTGAGGAGGGTGGGGGGAAGCCTTACCATGCCACAGAGAAGACAATGCAGCCAGTCCTGATGAGACCTGATAGACTAGGATCAGATGGAAGGGGAGTGGGACCTCCCTTATCAGCGGGATGGGGAGGGTCATGGGAGGAGAAGAGGGAGGGAGGGTGGGATTGGTAGGGGATGACAGAGGGGTCTACAGCTGGGATACAAACTGAATAAACTGTAATAAATTTTAAAAATTTAAAAAATATAATGTCATGTCTCATTTTAGGGCTATGTTGATAGAAGCAGATGAGTAATTACTGTAACATCTTTGTTTATTCAGATGACTTAGTGAGCACCTAGTGCATGATGGACTCCTCAGAGTTTTCACTGACCCCTATGAACCATCTTTTTCACTCGGTCAACACCAAATGCTGCCTTCCACTCAGTCTTGAACTAATGTGTCTATTGCTTCCCCAAGGTCAGGGGCCAGGTATAATGTACTAAATTTATTTTTTCTTAAAATATTCTTTATTCTTTATGTCATATAAAAAGTGTGCAAAAATATTGAATGATTTGTTTAATGGCTTTTACATACTAAGCACACACAAGGAAAGATTGTTTCAACCAGAACAACTACCAAAGAGCATATAAATCCTTCCTTACAGAGAACTTAAAGTCAACTTGTATGGAATAGATAAATAGCAGCTCACATAAGAAGGGCTAACGCACAAGTCTTAGAGTACCCAGTGAGGGCTTGGTCAACATAGCAGTGTTTCCATACATGAAATGTAACCTTAAGACTAATTAGTACTTACTCATAAACACCTTGGAAGTATTTATGGCTCTAGTCCTTTCCATGTCCAAATCTAGTTTTTAGGAGACATCCTGAAAATTAGAAACATTTCCACAAATATGCTTTATGTGTTTTGTGGGAGGCCTAATAGTTGTGAGTGTGGAAAATATTCTAGTTTATATGTAAAAAAAAAAACTATCAAAAGAATTTATTAGAGCCAGGGTCAAGCTGTGGTTTGTACTCAGCAGTCTTGGCTATATTTTAAATGCATTGCTTGTAGATGACAATAAAACTAGAGTTACTGGAACATGAACTTAATTCTGACTTTTGTTGATTACATTAAAATGTCCATGAATGTTGCTTTTTTTTTTCTTTAAATATATCAAAATGCAACTTTACTCCTCAATTCGGGGGCAGAGCTATGAATTCATAAAATAAAATTTGTATTTTCGTATACATTTAATGTTTACTCTTTTTTCTTCCCTTTTTTATTATCATTTATTACAATTTTATTCAATTTTTATCCCAGCTGTGGCCCCCTCATCTCCTCCCAATCTCACCCTCTGTCCCGTTCCTCCCCCTATGCCGTTCCCTTGTCCACTGATAGGGGAAGTAGTTCTCCCCTTTTATTTGACCCTAGCCTACCAGGTCTTATCAGGACTGGAAGCATGGGAGCATGGGAGAAGACAATGCAACAAGTCCTAATGTGTACTCTTAAAAATGAGTACAGTATCTTGCAGTTTTGGAATCACCCAGAAACATATTCAGTAATGTAAGGTCTTGAGTTTGATTTCCAGTACCAGAAAAAAAAAAAGTGCAATTGTGGCATAACTTTATAGAAATGTAAACACACAGAGAAAGAAGCAGGAAAAAAAGAACTACATTTAAGGTTATATTATGCCAAAGAAGTTTTGAATCCAACTCTAAGCGTAGGTGAGACATAAATGTGTTTGAAGTCATTGGACTTCAGCTTATTTGCAAGTAGTCACAAAGAAAATTCTCAGCAGACAGCCCGACTCCTAAGCAGGTCTTAATCTTTGAGAGTTGGTCTTCTGCAGGCTACAAGTTTCTGAAGACCACATGGAATCTAGTGTGAGAAATGTTCTCTCTAGGGAGTATTTTATTAAAATCATGCCTCAGCCCAGCAAAGAGCTAAGGATCCATGGAAAGTTGTTCCAATAAAACTTGGTAAGTCCCGGGGAAAAGAGGCTGTGGCAGACATTCATTTCAGAGGTATAAGCACAAATGGGAAACAAAGAATCATCCCCTTTTTATTCTGGGACTGTGAAGAGGGAGCTAAGGGTAGGGGTTCTCAGAGTCCCAGCTGCAATAAGAGGGGGAAAGAAAGAAAGAAAGAAAGATAGAAAGAAAGAAAGGAAGGAAGGAAGGAAGGAAGGAAGGAAGGAAGGAAGGAAGAAAGAAAGAAAGAAAGAAAGAAAGAAAGAAAGAAAGAAAGAAAGAAGGAAAGAAAGAAGGAAAGAAAGAAAGAAAAGCCACCAATAGCTGGTGGGACAATAACATTCTGCCCAATCTAGGACAGTAGCAGCAGCAGAAATTAGACCTAGAAGAAACCTAGAGTGATGTCACTGACATATGAATTTGACTGGCAAGAAACTATACCTCATTTCAGTTAGTCTATCTCTCATTATTAAGAATTCTTATATGATCTGTGAATTTATTGGTCATATAGTTCTTACAGCTTACCTGTCTGTGTCTCTTTCACTTTGCAATCATCATCCATTTTATGTAAGTTGAAACATTTATAACACAAAGGAGCTAACCATATTTATGTTGTGTTCGACTCTTTTGTAACAGTTGGTGATTCATGTTTTTTATTTTCTTTGTGATATTTTCTTTTCTATGTTTGTATCTCTTTTTTAATTTGTTTATTTTATTATTAATTACAGTTTATCCACTTTGTATACCAGCTGTAGTCCCCTCCCTCATCCCCACCCAATCACTTCCTCCCTCATCTCCTACTATGCCCCTCCCCAAGTCTACTGATAGGGGAGGTCCTCCTCTCCTTCCATCTGACCGTAGCCTATCAGGTCTCATCAGGACTGTCTGGATTGTCTTTCTCTGTGGACTGGTAAGGCTGCTCCCCTCCACCCACCCAGGGGAAGGTGATCAAAGAGCCAGCCACTGAGTTTATGTCAGAGACAATCCCTGTTCCCCATATTAAGGAACCTTCTTGGACACTGAGCTGCCATGGGCTACATCTATGCAGGGGTTCTAGATTATCACCATGAATGGTACGTAGTTTATCAGGCGACACATATGTGTTTTAGTTTACAACACTGTGCATTATGGTTCTCTTCTTTCTGTACTGTACAGTGTGAGATATCACTTTTCTGTTTTCTTCTAAACTTAGTTAATTAGTTAATCAGTCTCAGAAAAGACCGCTGTGCCCAGACATTTTTGGTTCTGTTGCTCTCCTTGTGGAGCTCCTATTCCCTCTAGGTTTTTCTATCTCCCCTTCTTTCATAAGATTCCCTGCACTCTGCTCAAAGTTTAGCTATGAGTCTCAGCATCTGCTTTGATACACTGCTGGGTAGAGTCTTTCAGAGGTCCTCTGTGGTAGGCTACTGTCCTGTTGCCTGTTTTCTCCTTCTTCCAATGTCCATCTCATTTGCCTTTCTGAGTGAGGATTGATCATCTTACCCAGGATCCTCCTTCTTGCTTAGCTTCTTTAGGTGTTCAGATTTTAGTACGTTTATCCTATATTTGTGATATTTTTCATTCAAATTTATTCATGTAGATTTTCAAAGTAATTCTGTGTTACAGGGCAGATCTGGAAAAGAGAGGAACCAAGAGAATTTTGAAAAGAAGAAAAATGGGGAGGGAAGAAAGAGGATGAGACAGGGGAAGGGAAGAGGAGGAGGAAGAGGAGGAAGAGGAAAAGGAGGAAAGCAGTTCTCTTTCAAATTACACAAAAGCATATTTTTGTTTCCAAAGTCAGTGAGATATTCACATATAAATTTCAAACTTCCCTTTATAAGACACATAGATGAACTTTTATGATTTCATAGTTATGTAATTCTTGTATGTTTTAACCAAACATATTGCAATTACTTTATTCATCCATTACTTCCTCCCTCATTGATTTGAAATTCCATATTCATCATACTCACTTTATACATATCTATTTATACATATCTATTATATGTATATTATTTATATATATCTTTATACAAATCTATATAATATATAGATATATATTATAAATCATATATTATGTATATATTTATACATATCTATATAAGATACATTATAAGATATCTTTTCTTTAAAACAGTTTTTTTTTCTGTCAGTACATTCCGATAATCGTTTTCCCTCTGCTTCCCAGATCTTCCCCATCCCCCACCCCCTATCCCCCATCCCCCATTCCATCTGGATCTGCACTCTTTCTGTTACTCATAAGAAAGCAAGCAAGGAAGGCGTGGCAAGATGGCAGCACCAGGAGGACTCTCATTCTGAGCAGCAGCACAGCAGGATTGGCACAGTGACCAGCAATCAGAACTCTCGGCCATAAAACACAAGTGATTGTGTTTCCCAGGTGAGAGGATATCCCATGGTGGGGGATTCAATCAGCTTTAACTCACCCGACTAAACCAAGGAAGAGATCCCTGTTCTGCCAGGTGCTTGGTCGCCAGCCCAGAGACACACACCAGCGTGATCTGGTCACTGTCCCAGACTTAACTGTGGGTCCACAACATCACAGACTGGATTTTCCAGTCAAGAGATAACCCCACGGAACAGGAAACGATTGGAACCGACCTTAGGTGATCCAGACATCCCCTGGAAAAGACTTGGGTTCCACGGGCACCCCAGGAGCCAGCCCGGAGCCAGAGCCGGGGACCTAGGCGCCTACACAGAGCCCTGCCTGTATGCCTGATTCGCTGCCTCAGATAGAACTGTGGGCCTCAGGGCACCAGAGACTGAATTTCACTGTCGGGTGCAAATCTACAGGGAGGGAATTGGCTGGTCTGATCTCAGAGCACTCAGCCAACACCTCCACCCCGAAAAGGTCTCGGGAAAATTACACAGTTTAGGCAGACACCCAGGCTCCCAAAGGCCAGAAAGGTGGAGCCACGGGCGGGCGTCTGTGCCTGTGGGTCCTACTCGCCACCCCAGACAGAACGGCGGTCCCCAAAGCAAAGACTGGGTGTCTCTGGCAGGAGGAAACCCCCAGCAGAGGGGATCATCAGGTCTAACGCTCAGGACACCCAGCACCAAAAGACTTTCTGGATTCACACAGACTCTAGGCTCTAGCTTTCTAATGCAGGCAGGAGCGCTGTGCTCAGCCGCCATTATTGAGTACCCCTAGAGCACTGGGGCACACAGCTGCATCCTCAGACCTACAAAAGCCAGAGAGCCATTACAGCAGCCCTCAGATACTGTGCCAAGGATCAAACAGTTATCCCTAGCTAGACTGACAAAACTGTGAGAATCCCTGGTCCTTCAAGAGGGCTGCACCCACAGCGTCTGGACCAGAGCAGTGCCTGCAGCCACCATCCCAGACAGGGACACACAGCTTCCGGTCCAGAGTGAGGCACCCAGCCTTCAGACCAGAGTGGAGCTCTCAGTTACCAGCCTCCAGACCAAAGTGGCGCCCCCAGGTGCCAACTCAACCTAAGTGCACATTCTCCAGGCCCAGAGCAGAGCACTCAGCCTCTGGCCCAGAGACTTGCTGGGCGCTCCTCTCACTTTCCCAGACAGAAATGTGTGCCCCAGGATAACAGACTGAGTTTCCCTGTTGGGAGAAAACCCCACAGCTAGGGAATCAGCAGGTTCTTCAAGAGGACTGTACCTGGAAAACTGTAACAACAGCAGCAGCTCACTAAATTCATAACAAGAAACCCAGCAGTGGGGCAGCTCTTTTGAGAACTTCTATGGGTAAGAGGAGATCCCCCCCGCCTAACAAAGACCACAGCTATTACTCAGGTCTATACACCTGAGGTGAGCAGTGGCAATTCCTGAGAAACACTGGCCATACAGTGACCACACCCAAAAAGCAGAGGAGGACTTCTTCAGGAAAAATCATCTTCCGGACAAGGGGATTCTCCCTACCTCAGGACTCCAGGAGGACAGAAACTAACAGCCAACACCTAAAACAGCCCAAAGGGTAGAAGTCAGGGTAAAAGCTCAACCAACAAAAGACAGAGCAATATGGCATCTCCACAACCCAGCCATCCAGGGGCGAACAGCCCTGGACAACGAAGCATAACAGAAAATCAAGAAGATGACCTTACATCGATACTGTCGAAGAGGATAATAGAGGAAACAAATAAAATACGTAAAGAATTAGAGGAAGATAAAACCAAACAGATCATGGCTATCCGTAAAGAAATGGAGGAAGTTAAATACAAGCAGATTATGGCCATCCGTGAAGAAATATGGGAAGATGCAGCCAAACAGTTAGCGGCCTTCAGAGAAGATATAATTAAATCACTGAAAGAAATAGAAGAAACAGAGTTGAAGGAACTAAAAGAAAAACAGGAAAATACAATCAGACAGGTGAAGGAAGTAAACAAAACAACTCAAGACCTGAAGATAGAACTGGAAAAATTAAAAAACACACAAATGAAGAAAATAGTGGAGAGGAAGAATTTAGGGAAGAAAGCAGGAACTACAGAGGTAAGCATAACCAACAGACTACAAGAGATGGAAGAAAGAATCTCAGGTATAGAAGATACAATGAAAGAAATCGATGTATCTGTCAAAGAAAATGTTAAATCCAAAAAATTCCTGACACAGACCGTCCAAGAAATCCAAGACAATATGAAAAGATAAAACCTAAGAATAATAGATATAGAGGAAAAAGAAGACTCCCTTCTCCAAGGCCCAGAAAATATTTTCAACAAAATCATTGAAGAAAATTTCCCCAAGTTAAAGGAGAGGCCAATAAGAATACATGAGGCCTACAGAACACCCAACAAATTTGACCAGAAAAGAAAATCCTCCCGCCACATAATAATCAAAACAGTAAGTATACAGAACAAAGAAAAAATACTGAAAGCTGCAAGGGGAAAAGGCCAAATAACATATAATGGCAAACCCATTAGAATCACACCTGACTTTTCAACAGAGACTATGAAAGCTAGAAGGGCCTGGACGGATATCATGCAGACCCTAAGAGAACAGCCCAGGCTACTATAACCTGCAAAACTCTCAGTCCTCATAGACGGAGAAAACAAGATATTCAATGACAAAAACAAATTTCAACAATACCTACACACAAATCCAGCATTACAGAAGACACTGGAAGGAAAAACACAACCCAAGAAAATTAGCTTCTGTCAAGAAAACACAGGAAATAATTAACCTTACTACAGTAAAACAAAAAGCAACCAAGCACACAACCTTATGACCACAGCCAACATCAAAATCAAAGGATCTAACAGCCATTGGTCATTAATCTCTTTCAATATCAATGGACTCAACTCTCCAGTAAAAAGACACAGATTAACAGAATGGATACGTAAACAAAACCCAGCAATCTGTTGCATACAAGAAACACACCTAAGGCACAAAGATAGACATTACCTGAGGGTAAAAGGTTGGAAGATGACTTTCCAAGCAAATGGACTCAAGAAACAAGCAGGAGTAGCCATTCTAATATCTGACAAAATAGACTTTCAACCAAAATTAATAAAAAGAGATGGGGAAGGATACTTCATACTCATCAAGGAAAAATTTCACCAGGAAGACATCACAATCCTGAAATCTATGCCCCAAATACAAGAGCACCCACATTTGTAAAAGAAACATTGATAAAATTTAAACCACATATAGATCCCCACACATTAATAGTGGGAGACTTCAACACCCCACTCTCAACAAAGGACAGATCAATAAAACAAAAATTAAACAAAGAAACAATAACTCTGACAGAGGTCATGAATAAAATGGACCTCACAGACATTTACAGAACTTTACACCCAAACACCAAAGAATTTACCTTCTTCTCAGCACCTCATGGAACCTTCTCCAAAATAGACCATATAGTTGGTCACAAAGCAAGCCTCAATAGATACAAGAAGACTGAAATAATCCCTTGTATGTTGTCTGATCACCATGGAATAAAGCTGGACCTCAACAACAACAGAAATAGCAAAAAGCCTACACACACATGTAAACTGAACAACTTGTTACTAAATGACAGCTGGGTCAGAAGAAATAAAGAAAGAAATTAAAGTCTTCCTAGAACTCAATGAAAATGAAGACACAACATACCCAAACTTGTAGGACACAATGAAAGCAGTGCTAAGAGGAAAGTTCATAACACTAAATGCCTTCAAGAAAAAATTCGAGACAGCTCATTCAAGCAACTTAATGGCCCACTTAAAAACCCTAGAAAAAGAAGAAGCAGACACACCAAAAAGGAGTAGACGGCTGGAAATAATTAAACTCAGGGCTGAAATCAATCAATTAGAAACAAATAAAACAATTCAAAGAATCAATGAAACTGAGAGCTGGTTCTTAGAGAAAATCAACAAGATCTACAAACCCTTAGCCAAGCTAACTAAAAGGCAGAGAGACACCACCCAAATCAACAAAATCAGAAATGAAAAGGTGGACATAACTACAGACACTGAGGAAATCCAAACAATCATTAGGACTTACTTCAAAAGTCTATATGCCACAAAAGTTGAAAATCTAAATGAAATGGACAATTTTCTTGATCAATTCGACTTACCAAAGCTGAATCAGGACCAGGTAAATCAATTAAATAGTCCTATATCCCCCAAAGAAATAGAAGGGGTCATCAAAAGTCTCCCATCCAAAAAAAGTCCAGGACCAGATGGCTTCAGTGCAGAATTCTACCAGACCTTCAAAGAAGAGCTAACTCCAATTTTCTTCAAACTATTCCACAAAATAGAAACAGAAGGAACATTACCAAACTCATTCTATGAAGCTACAGTTACCTTGATACCTAAACCTCACAAAGACTCAACAAAGAAAGAGAATTTCAGGCCAATCTCCCTTATGAACATTGATGCAAAAATACTTAACAAAATACTTGCAAACCGGATCCAAGAACACATCAAAGATATTATCCACTATGACCAAGTAGGCTTCATCCCAGGTATGCAGGGGTGGTTCAATATACAGAAATCCATCAATGTGATCCACCATATTAACAAACTGAAAGAAAAAAAAACACATGATAATCTTCCTAGAGCTGAAAAAGCATTTGACAAAATCCAACATCCATTCATGTTTAAAGTATTGGAGAGATCAGGGATACAAGGCACATATCTAAACATAGTAAAGGCGATTTACAGCAAGCCTATAGCCAACATCAAACTGAACAGAGAGAAACTTAAAGCAATCCCACTGAAATCAGGGACAAGACAAGGCTGCCCACTGTCTCCATATCTCTTCAACATAGTGCTGGAAGTCCTTGCTAGAGCAATAAGACAGTTGAAGGAGATCAAGGGGATACAGATGGGAAAGGAAGAAGTCAAATTATCACTATTTGCAGATGATATGATAGTATATATGAGTGGCCCCAAAAACTCTACCAGGGAACTCCTACAGCTGATAAACACCTTCAGGCAAATGGCCGGATACAAAATTAACTCAAAAAAATCAGTAGCACTCCTGTATACAAAAGACAAAAGGGCTGAGAAAGAAATTAGAGAAACAACACCCTTCACAATAGCCACAAATGACATAAAGTACCTTGGTGTAACCCTAACGAAGGAAGTCAAAGACTTGTATGAAAAAAATGTCAAGTCTCTGAAGAAAGAATTAGAAGAAGATATGAGAAGATGAAAAGATCTCCCATGCTCATAGCTTGTCAGGATTAACATAGTAAAAATGGCCATCTTACCAAAAGCAATCTACAGATTTAATGCAATTCCCATCAAATTGCCAACACAATTCTTTACAGACCTGGAAAGAAAAATTCTCAACTTCGTATGGAGTAACAAGAAACCCAGAATTGCTAAAACAATCCTCTACAATAAAAGATCTTCTGGAGGTATCTCCATCCCTGATCTCAAACTGTACTATAGAGCAACAGTTATAAAAACTGCATGGTACTGGCATAGAAACAGAATGATGGATCAATGGAACAGAACAGAGGACCCAGAAATAAACCCACACACTTATGGACACCTGATCTTTGACAAAGATGCCAAAAACATACAATGGAAAAAAGATAGCATCTTCAACAAATGGTGCTGGTCCAACTAGATGTCTACATGTAGAAAAATGAAAATAGATCCATACTTATCACCCTGCACCAAACTAAAGTCCAAGTGGATCAAAGACCTCAACATAAAACCAGACACATTAAATTGGCTAGGAAAAAACGTGGGGAATACCCTAGAACTCATTGGTACAGGAGAAAACTTCCTGAACAGAACACCAACAGCACAGACTCTAAGAGCAACAATCAATAAATGGGACCTCATAAAACTGAAAAGCTTCTGTAAAGCAAAGGACACCGTCATCAAAACAAAGCGACTGCCTACAGACTGGGAAAGAATCATCACCAACCCTTTATCTGACAGAGGACTCATATCCAGTATATATAAAGAACTAAAGAAGCTGAAATGCAGCAAACCAAGTAATCCACTTAAAAAATGGGGAACAGAGCTAAACAGAGAATGCTCTGTAGAGAAATATCGAATGGCAGAGAAGCATTTAAAGAAATGCTCAACCTCATTAGCCATCAGGGAAATGCAAATCAAAACAACCCTGGATGCCTTACACCCATCAGAATGGCCAAGATCAAAAACTCAAGTGACAACACATGCTGGAGAGGTTATGGAGAAAGGGGAACCCTTCTCCACTGCTGGTGGGAATGTAAACTTGTACAACCACTCTGGAAATCAATCTGGCGCTTTCTCAGACAACTAGAAATAGCGCTTCCTCAAGATCCAGCCATACCACTCCCAGGTATATATCCAAAAGAGGCTCAAGTACACAAAAAGGACATTTGCTCAACCATGTTTGTAGCAGCTTTATTTGTAATAGCCAGAAGCTGGAAACAGCCCAGATGCCCCTCAACTGAAGAATGGATGCAGAAATTGTGCTACATCTATACAATGGAGTATTACTCAGCAATGAAAAATAAGGAAATCATGAAATTTGCAGGTAAATGGTGGGACCTGGAAAGGATCATCCTGAGTGAGCTGTCCCAGAAGCAAAAAGACACACACGGTATATACTCTCTCATATAGACATACAACATAGGACAAACCCACTAAAATCTGTGCATCTAAAGAAACTAAGCTAGAGAGAGAACCCTAACTAAAACGCTCAATCCCCATCCTGAAAGGCAAAGAGGATGGACATCAGAAGAAGAAGAAAACAGGAAACTACCTAGGAACCTGCTACAGAGGGCCTCTGAAAGCCAGAAGAAGAAAACAGGAAACAAACTAGGAACCTGCCACAGAGGGCCTCTGAGAGCCTCTGCTGTACAGACTGTCAAAGCAGCTGCTGAGCCTGATGGCCAACTGTCGTGCAGAGTGAACGGAATTTTGTGTAAGAAGTGGGAAATAGTAAGAGCTGGAGAGGACAGGAACTCCACACGGAGAGCAACAGAACAAGAATATTTGAACACAGGGAACTTCCCAGAGACTCATACTGCAACCAAGGACTATTCATGGAGATATCCTAGAACCCTGACAATGCAGCCACTTCTGATGAGAACTGATAGACTAAGATCAGAAAGAAGGAGAGGAGGACCTTCCCTATCAGTGGACTTGGGGAGGGGCATGCATGCAGAAAGGGGGGTGGGTGGGACCGGGAGGGGAGGAGGAAGGGGCTTATGGGGGGATACAAAATGAATAAAATGTAATTAATAAAAGTTAAATAAAAAATTTAAAAAAATAAAGTCATCTAAAAATAAAAAAAGAAAGAAAGCAGGCCTCTAATTAATAATAATAAAATTGAAAAGAGAAAGTAAAAAAAAAGAAAACAAACAAATACACCAGGATAGAAAAAGCCAAACAAAATACCCAAAATAAAAGAGCTCAAGAATTGTATATAGACACAGAGACATACACATTTGTACACAAAGGAATCCCATAAAACCCAAAGCTGGAAACCCTAATATATATGCAGAGAGCATGTAAGATGTAAGGGGGAAAAAAAGCCCTGACTCCAAATTATGAGACAAAAAACCTCTCAAACATTGTTGAGTTTGTTTGTTTGTTTGTTTGTTTGTTTGTTTGTTTTGGTCTTCTACTCTTCGACATGGAGAAAAGTGATTTTTCATTTGCAAAGTGGCTCTCATTTGGAGATAGGGTCTGGGTTATGGATGTACAGCCACCCACTTCTTTAGAAATTTAACATTTATCTGATGTCTTCATGATTCCAAAGATCTGCTATTTCTACCCTGTTTAGTTAATGTAATCTATGACAAATTTCAATGTGTAATCATTCAAGTTAGCTTTACTATTCAAAATATCATGCCTCTTCTTGAATTTATTTTCTCAAATGAACCTTAAAATTTGTGGTCCAATTTTCAACAGAAGACATTGAAGTCTTGCTAGAACACCATTAAATTCTCACGTTATTACAAGATAAATGTGACAGACAGCTGTCTAACATGGAAAGTCCCTAACCTAGGACAAAAGCATATTTCTATTTATTGTTCCTTAATTCCTTGTTCAGTTAGGCATATAGTTTTGTTTTCACTATTTTCTGTGTGTTTTATTGTTTGTTCAAAATTAATGGGTATTTTGTGTCTTGAAAGGAGAATCCATTACATTTGATAACTTTTTTCTGTCCTAAATGTATTTTTCTTAATATAAATTATTTTAAAATTTGTATTTATACTTTGAAATCTTTATACATGAATGTGATGTATCTGATGACTTATCCCTCACTCCTTACCCCTAAGTCCCCCCAGGACTCTCCTCATAACCTGACTTCCTGCCCTTCTCTTAGTTAACATAGATTCTTAAAGAATATCTCACTTCACACAGACTCTATTCCGAATGATTTAGGCATTTAAGTAATGAGAAAAACTGATAGACATTATCACCAAAAATAACCTACTCTTGCATCTTGGCTCAACTGTCTCCTTGTTATATAAATATGGACACTGTACAGGCCCTCTGAATTTCAGCATTTTTATCTGCAAAAAGGAATTAGCTTCTCTTTAGTGATGGTCAGCGTGAGGCAAGAGAAAGATAAGTGTAGAGCAGCAAGAAATGGGGTGGGGAGAAAACTTAATAGTTGATTCCTGTCTTCTCACTTGATGTAGATGCATGGGTTCTCAACCTGTGAGTTACCACCCCTTTGGGGATCACCTATCGGATATTTACATTATGATTCATTAGAGTTACAAAGTAGTAATGAAAATAATTTTATGATGGGGGGGTCAATACAATATGAGAAACTCCCCTAAAGAGTCGCTGCATGAGGAGGGTAGAGAACCACCTGTGTAAAGAAACGATTTAGAAATTTTTATTGGAATGATTAAACAACCCTGAAAATATACACATGCATGTACTCATAAAATGTAGCCATGGCTCTTTGATCACCTCCCCCTGAGAGGGGAGCAGCCTTACCAGGCCGCAGGGGAAGACAATGCAGACAAGTCCTAATGAGACCTGGTAAACTAGGGTCAGATGGAAGGGGAGGAGGACCTCCCCTATCAGTAGACTAGGGGAAGAAGAGGGAGGGAGGGCAGGATTGGGATGGTGTAAGGGAAGGGTCTACAACAGGGATACAAAGTAAATAAATTGTAATAAATAAAAAATAATTTTTAAAACAACTGGCTAATTGCCCAAACATCCATTGAGTGGACACCAATTCTTAGACACAGCTCTGGGAGCTGAGGACTTGAAGGTGATTATATCTCCCCTGTGGAAATGTCTGATTCCCAGGGGCATCTTGACTGATAAAAGCAAAGGTTTCCTCTCTTGGGTCTTCAGATCCTGTAACATTCACTCTTCTCTTGTGTCCTGTTTCCTGTCCGTACCAGCTTAGTCAATGGCTCTTCCTATGAGTAGATCAAAGTCAACAATTAGCTCTTCTCACTTTTATTTCTGAAGTCACTGCTCAAATCCTTCTTTCACTTCATGTTGGTGCCTCAGGAGCTGACCTAGGATAAATGGAAGCTCCTAGCTGCCAACTGTGCTGTCAGCTGTGTGGAGGGGTCAAAGGTGCTTGGCTGAGCTCATGAATTCTCAAGGTCTGCCAGCAGGGAAGGCATTTGCCTTAGAGGGAAATGATACCTCATCCCACAGAGTGCTGAATGCGCCAAATTCAGGCAATACCCAATATGGAGAAAAGAAGCGGTAAAGAAAATGTTTCCCGGGCTCCTCCCTGCCAATCCATGAAACCTCCTGCAGGTCCACAGCTCCTTTAAATCCCCAGGCATTAACAGTGGGGAGGATGGAACTTTCTCTTTCCCCTGAGAGCTGGGACAAGCATGACAGCTGGGTCCCATGAGTAAAGCATATTTTCCACCCCCACAAAGACGCGTTTGCTGAACTCGTTCATCTGCTGCGCTGGGTGGTTTTAGTAAACCGCGTGCATCTTCAATGCATTGATCTGAACTGTCCTTGCGCTCTTAAAAATGAAAGGTTGTTCTTGCATTCCAAGTCTACTTGTGACCAAGCAGGAACTTAAGTGACAAATCTCTGATAAAGAGGAAAGCTTAATATCTGGGGGAAGGGAGAAATCTACTAACAACAATAAATAAATAAAATAAAATAATTTGATAAAAGAAGCAAAACTTGAATTTTGCTTGGGGGGGGGGGGTGGTCATTGTCATGTCAATGTGGAAATAGAAACAGCATTGAGAGAAAGTTCTCTTTCCCTGGTAAAATGCGTCCCCTGTCCGATTGAGTGACAGAGTGGAGTTCAGGGACTATAAATGTTACTGATGACTCTCGCCCCCAGCTTAACCCTGGTTTTTTTCTAAATGCTTATGTAGCGTGCAAATTATCTGCTGAAGTGTAGCCAGGGGTGCCAAGTGAGCAGCTCTGGAGACGTCAGAGAGGATGAAGCTTGGAAAGGAAACAGCAGACTTTAAATAGCCTCCGTGCGAGCACCAGGAGATGACTTCAGTGGCCCTGTCCCTGCTGGCAGGCTGCACCAGCAGAACCCTCTAAAAGCCTTAATCCAAAAGCAAATCGCTGGTTAGTCAACTACCGTTAGTATAATTACTAGGCTGCAGGGTAAATCCAATTCTTCTTAGTTTAGTTTTTCATCTTCCCTTCCTCTAGAAAATAGTGATACTCGTGTGCTAACAAGTACCGATGTGTATGTGTGCAGTTTCAATCATTTCTGATCACCGTGATCATCCGTTTACATTAATTTTGCCAAAATGAGAAAAAAAAAAAAAACTTCCAGTGGGAAAAAGACTTAATTAAATTTCAGGGTTTTTAAGGTTTGAAGATATCATAATAGGTTTAGTAGTATTTTTGCTAGTAGAACTCTTGAGACGTTGGGAAAATGAAGGTCCGTTTCTATGGGAGAATGTGCAAGTGACTACAGAAAAGAGCTTAGCGTTTATTGGCTTCCTGAGAGGTGTCAAGCACCGTGCTCAGAACTTCACATGTGCGTCTGCACTCGCTGCTTTTAACAGTCGGTGAAACACGTGTTATTGTTCCCAATCTACAGGAAAGGAAACTGGAAACTCACAAAGATTACATAAAACCTTTAAGCTTAGACAGAAACCGCCTTTCAGTAGTGGCCCTGAATTAAAACCCAGGTCTCCTGAATTAGAATCCAGGTCTGTAGACTCCAAGGCTCCTTCTTTTTCTTCTTCTTCTTTTTTTTTTTTTGAATTTCATTCTCCTTTTTTCCCCCTTTTTCACAAGAACTACCATTCACAAAAAAGTTGGAAGTATAATAATTGTAATTTAAATATCTCTCTCTCTAAGATAAATAACAAAAACCTGTACGTGTGTGTGTGTGTGTGTGTGTGTGTGTATGTGTGTGTGTGTGTGTATACATATACATACATATTCACAGCTGATATATTGTCACCAGTTTATAAAAAAAATTTATTTTGGAAATAACAGTAGTTTTTGCATTTTTACTTTCAAATGATTCAGTGAGAAATATGTTGCCATTAACATTGTTATCAATGCAGTGTATAAATGACCCTATGATGCCCAACCAATCAAATCTGTTTTAGACTCAGAGCATAAATTCAAACTGCACTCATGCTTTCTACACGTAAGCAGAAATTTTAACGAGTTTTCTAAATTTCTTGAGGTACGCTTGACAAATAAAAACTGAATGTATTCAAGAAGTAAAATACGCTGGTTTGCTACACATAGGCATTGTGAAATGATTGCCACCATCCAGCTAACAAACACATTTAATGTTCCATATGGCCACAGTTTTATAGAGAAAGAAAAAAACATAAGAGAAACTCCCTCTACAAACTTAATCATCGCTGTATGATTGGCCACAGTCTCCTGCTTCCCCACAGAGGTCTTCATTCTGGACAGTTGAAATTCTGGACTTTTTGATTAGCTTCTCTCCATCCCCCAATCTACCCTCCCATAACCACTATTAACTGTCCGTTTTTTTTGGAACTCCACCTTTTTAGACATGGCCATATACCTAAGAAAGATCATGGATCATTTGTCCTTCCATGTTGCCTTATTGTCTTTATCTACATCATTAAAAATGGAAGGATTTCCTTTCTTTGGGGATGAGGACTGAATACCATTTCATTATGTGTGTTGGAATGCCTATGAATTTACCATACTTTTAACTTATCCATCACAGCTTCTTTTGATTTGTGCTTAGACTCTTGGTGATGAAGAAAAAAAAAAAACAACAACAAAAACAAGCAAACAAAAAGCAAAGTTATTTTTTTCCTGTTTCTTAAGCTAGTTATTAATCTCTTATTTAACATTCCATAAGTCTAAATACATTTCTCCACACAGGTTATGTTTATATTATAGGGGGTTCTGGTTGTTCTAACTCAATGCTAGAATACATATCTAAGATTCGTGCGGTCGTAGAGTTGATCTAGCAAATAAACAAATAAACAAGTAAAGAATTTTTAAAAACTCCTTTATAAATACATAAGATTGTGTAAATATTTTATATTATTTTTATATGTTTATATAAAATATCTACAGATGTTAAATATACTTTATATACATATAAATATATAAAAATAAATAAAAACATAAAGAAAAATTTTACAGGTTATTTGAAGCCATAATAGGACATTTTTTTAATTTTTCATTAATTACACTTTATTCACTTTGTATTCCTCCGGTAGCTCCCTCCCTTCCTCCCCCTTCTTTACACATGCCCCTCCCCAAGTCCACTGATGGGGGAGGTCTTCTTTTCCTTCCTTCTGATCCTAGTCTATTAGGTCTCATCAGGAGTGGTTGCATTGTCTTCCTCTCTGGCCTGGTAAGGCTGTTCCCCCCTCAGGGTGAGGTGATCAAAGAGCAGGACAATCAGTTCATGTCAGAGGCAGTCCCTGTTCCCGTTACTATGGAACCCACTTAGACACTGAACTGCCATGGGCTACATCTATGCAGGGGTTCTAGGTTATCTCAATGCATGGTACTTGGTTGGAGTATCAGTCTCAGAAAAGACCCCTGTGCTCAGATTTTTTGGTTCTGTTGCTTTCCTTGTGGAGCTCCTATCCTCTCCAGATCTTACTATTTCCCACTTCTTACATAAGATTCCCTGCACACTGCCCAACAGTTGGCCATAAGTCTCAGAATCTGCTTTGATAGTCTGCAGGGCAGAGCTTTTCAAAGGCCCTCTGTGGGAGGCTCCTGACTTGTTCCCTGTTTTCTCCTTCTTCTGATGTCCATCCTCTTTGCCTTTTGGGATGGAGGTTGTGCATTTTAGCCAGAGCCCTCCCTCTTGATTAGTTTCTTTAGGTGTACAGATTTTAGTAGGTTTATCCTATATTATGTGTCTATATGAGTGAGCATATACCGTGTGTGTCTTTCTGCTTTTGGGATAACTCACTCAGGATGATCTTTTCCAGTTCCCACCATTTACTTGCAAATTTCTTGATTTCCTTGTTGTTGTTGTTTTGTTTTGTTTTTTTTTTTTTTTTTATTGCTCAGTAATATTCCATTGTGTAGATGTACCACAATTTCTGTATCCATTCCTCCACTGAGGGACCTCTGGATTGTTTCCAGCTTCTGGCTATTACAAATAAAGCTGCTACAAACATGGTTGAGCAAATGTCCTTTTTGTGTACTTGAGCCTCTTTTGGGTATATGCGTAGGAGTGGTATGGCTGGATCTTGAGGAAGATCCCACCAGCAATGGAGTAGGGTTCCCCTTTCTCCACAACCTCTCTATCATGTATTGTCACTTGAGTTTTTGATCTTGGGCATTCTGATGGGTATAAGGTGAAATCTCAGGGTCATTTTGATTTCCATTTCCCTAATGGCTAATGGCGTTGAGTATTTCTTTAAGTGTTTCTCTGCCATTCGATATTCCTCTATCAAGAATTCTCTGTTTATCTCTGTTCTCCATTTTTTAATTGGATTACTTCATTTGTTGCTTTTCAACTTCTTTAGTTCTTTATACATACTGGATATTAGCCCTCTGTAAGACATAGGGTTGATGAAGATGCTTTCCCAATCTGTAGGCAGTTGTTTTGTTTTCATGACAGTGTCCTTTGCTTTACAGAAACTTTTCAGTTTCATGAGGTCCCATTTATTGATTGTTGCTCTTAGAGCCTGTGCTGTTGGTGTTCTGTTCAGGAAATTGTCTCCTGTGCCAATGAGTTCAAGGCTCTTTCCCCAACGGATTTAATGTTTCTGGTTTTATATTGAGGTCTTTGATCCACTTGGACTTTAGTTTGGTGCAGGGTGATAAGTATGGATTTATTTGCATTTTTCTAAATGTAGACATCCAGTTAGACCAGCACCATTTGTTGGAGATGCTATCTTTATTCCATTGTATAGTTTTGGCTTCTTTGTCAAAGATCAGGTGTCCATAAGTGTGTGGGTTTATTTCTGGGTCTTCTATTCAGTTCCATTGATCCACCATTCTGTTTCTATGCCAGTACCATGCAGTTTTTATTACTGTTGCTTTATAGTACAGCTTGAGATCAGGGATGGAGATAGCTCCAGAAATCTTTTATTATAGAGGATTGTTTTAGCAATTCTGGGTTTCTTGTAATTCCATATGAAGTTGAAACTTTTTCTTTCAAGGTCTGTAAAGAATTGTGTTGGTAATTTGATGGGAATTGCATTGAATCTGTAGATTGCTTTTGGTAAAATGGCCATTTTTACTATGTTAATCCTGCCAAGCCATGAGCATGGGAGATCTTTCCATTTTCTGATATCTTCTTCTATTTCTTTCTTCAGAGACCACCTTGAGAAGCCATAGTCTTAGAAGTGTGGCTGCTTGAAGAACACAGGCCCATGAGAAAACCACATGGATAAAGATGCCATCTTGCCTTTTGCCAAGTTCCAAGTTGAGAGCCAATGTTTATTTTTTCTTCTGCCATGGCAATGTACCTGGAGTAGCATGGAGACAGAGTTCCAGCAGCCTGATCTTCCTCACTTCTGTCCTCCAGAGTGGTTGGTAGTGCAGCAGTTTCTTCAGTGTCACTCCATTGCTGACTACTCCAAATATGGCTCCTGTGACTGTGGGGCTCACCCTTTGTAATTAATTCAAGTTTAATTAATTCAAGTCTTAAAATGGAAACAGTGGGACATAATCAACTTGCTGTGATATTCAGCATGATTCCTCTAACTGTGAATCATAAATATTATTTCGGTTAATATTTATTTTTCATTGTGGCTATTAGAAAAATTACAGTTGCATGCAGTATGTGGCCTATGCTGTACTTTTGTTGGGCCATATTATGAGAAGATAGAGCAAAGACTTTGCAGTCAGACCACATGAAATCAAAAACCTACTTTCTGCCTATTTGGCCATGGAAAACCCACTTGGCTTCTGTAAACATCAAAGACCTCAGTAAATAAGTATGTGACCTAAGATGACCTATGTACCTACCTCATAGTGTTATCAAAATCACATCCACCCATAATTTCCAAGTGCTTAAATACTTCCTGCTATGCAACACACAAATTCAGAACAAGATACACTATTCCTCTCTGGATGAGGTCGGTCGACCAGAACCTGGCTAATGAATATTCAACAATAAAAGGATCTGCTTCATCTAGTCAAGACTTTACACCAAGTATTGATAACAAATGGGGAACTGGAGTAACTAGACGTTTAGATGATTAGATCCTTCAGAGAAGATACTTATAATACAAATTAATCAAAGCATGAATCTTTATGAAAGTTTAGTACCACCTCGACATATCAAGTAAAACTCTTCCCACTGGCAAAAGCAGACCAAAGACACAATCGTTGTTCCTGTGGTGTGCTCTGTTCTCTTCTAGGACTGCTGAGATCATCAGAGCCCGGAGGATTCCCCTGCAGCAGTACTAACAGTGGTGTGCTCTGTTCTCTTCTAGGATTGCTCGGACTCCTGGAGCATGGAAGATTTTGCCGTGGTAGTACCAACTGTGTTTGACAGCTAGCCACCACAAGCTAGTGCAGTTAAATGTTGGCTCATGTCTGGTTTACTAAGTAGTATCTCACTTAGACACGGAAACTAACTGAGAAGCAGTCCCTTGGGTGAAGTTATGACTCTCCTTTCAATATATTTATCAAAATATACAGGATGTTAAAGCTTAGGCCAGGAAATAGTACATAAAGAAAAGATTCTTTAAATATTTCTGTATACAAAAGACAAACAAGTCTTATCTATGAGAATATATACAATGGGCTGAGGTTGTGGCTTGGTGGTCAGGTGCTTACCAAGCATCCATAAAGCCCTGAGTTCAAAACTCAGCTGAAGAGAATATGAACACATACAACCTTGAACAAACTTCCTTCTTTTCTTTCAAAAAGAATGTAACTAGCTAGAGTCTTTCAGAGGCCCTTTGTGGTAGGCTCCTGTCCTGTTACTTGTTTTCTCCTACTTCCAATGTCCATCCCATCTGTCTTTTTAAGTGAGGATTGATCATCTTACCCTGGGTCCTCTTTCTTGTTTATCTTCTTTAGGTATATAGATTTCAGTATATTTATCCTATCTTATGGGTCTATATAAGTGAGTATATATCATGTGTGTCTTTCTGCTTTTGGGATACCTCACTCAGGATGATCGTTTCTAGGTCCCACCATTTGCCTGCAAATTTCATGATTACCTAGCAGTGTATCAAAGCAGATAACAAGATTCATAACCAAACCTTTGGCAGAGTGCAGGGAATCATAAGAAAGAAGGGGGAGTTAATGACCTGGAGAGGACAGGAGCTCCACAAGGACCAAATATATCTGGGCATAGGGGTCTTTTATGAGACTGTTTCTCCAACCAAGGACCATGTATGGATATGACCTAGAACCTCTGTTTGGATGTAGCCCATTATTAGTTCAGTATCCATGTGGATACCCTAATAAGGGGAACAGGAACTGTTTCTGACATGAACTCAATGGAGAGCTCTTTGACACCCCGTCCTGAGGGAGGAGCAGCCCTGCTAGGCCACAGAGGAGGACTTTGCAGCCAGTGCTGAAGATACCTGATAAACCAGGGTCAGATCAAAGGGGAGGAGGTCCTCCCCAATCAGTGGACTTAGAAAGGGGCAGGGAGGAGATGAGGGAGGGAGGGATTAGATGGGGATGAGGAAGGGGGCTACAGCTGAGATGCAAAGTTAACAAACTGTAACTAATATTAAAAAATAATAAAAAGAATGTAACTAAATTCTTTATTTACATTAAATGGGGCTTTATGAACCTGAGAAACAAGACCCAATCTTTGAGGGCCCTTGAGCTCAAAATAATTTACACCTTCTGTTGAAAAAAAGAAATCAGCCGGGTGGTAATGATCCATGCCTGTAATCCTAGCACTCAGAAGGCAGAGGCAAGTGGACCTCTGAGTTGGAGCCAGCCTGGTCTACAGAGAGAGTGCCAGGACTGCACAGAGAAGCCCTCCATTCTGAGTGAGTTAAATGGATTCCTGTATTTTTACCCATTTTCTTGGACAGTAATTCAAATTATACTTTCTAACTTGAGCCCCTATTTGGTTATCTCTTTATTTTACTACGTGGCTTTTTACTGTGACTGCAGGTAAAAGACTATTGTCAATACTCTTTTTAAATTTTATTTATTAATTAATTACAGTTTATTCACTTTGTATCCCAGCTGTAGCTCCCTCTCTCATTCCCTCCCAATCCCACTTTCCCTCCCTCATCTCCTCCCAAGCTCCTCCACAACTCCACTGATAATGGAGGTCCTCCTCTCCTTCCCTCTGACCCTAGCCTATCAGGTCTCATTAGGATTGGCTATATTGTCTTCCTCTGTAGCCTGGTAAGGCTTCTCCACCCTCAGGGCGAGGTGATCAAAGAGCCTGCCAAGTTCATGTCAGAGACAGTCCTTGTTCCCATTACTAGGGAACCCACTTGGAGACTGAGATGTCATTGGCTACATTTGTGCAGGGGTTCTGGGTTATCTCCATGCATGGTCCTTGGTTGGAGTATGAGTCTCAGAAAAGACCTCTGGACGCAGATATTTTGATTCTGTTGCTCTCCTTGTAGAACTCCTGTCCCCTCCAGGTCTTTCTATCTTATTTCATAAGAGTCCCTGCACTCTGCCCAAATTTTGGCTATGAGTCTCAGCATCTGCTTTGATACCCTGCTGGGTAGAGTCTTTCAGAGGCTCCTGTCCTGTTGCCTGTTTTCTCCCTCTTCCAATGTCTGTCCTGTTTGCCTTTCTGAATGAGGTTTGATCATCTTACCCAGGGCCCTCCTTCTTGCTTAGCTTCTTTAGGTATACAGATTTTAGTGTGTTTATCCTGTATTATATGTCTAATATCCACTTTTAAATGAGTATATACCATGTGTGTCTTTCTGCTTCTGGAATAGCTCACTCAGGATGATCTTCTCTGGATCCTACCATTTGCCTGAAAATTTCATGATTTCCTTGTTTTTAATTGCTGAGTAGTATTCCATTGTGTAAATGTACCACATTTTTTGTATCTATTCCTCAATTAAAGGATATCTGGGTTATTTCCAGATTCTGGCTATTACGAATAAAGCTGCTACAAATGTGGTTGAGCAAATGTTCTTGTGTACTTGAGCATCTTTTGGATATGTGCCTAGGAGTGGTACAGCTGGATCTTGAAGTAGACCTATTCCTAACGGTCTGAGAAAGTGCCAGATTGATTTCTAAAGTGGTTGTACACGTTTACAATACTCTTATGTCTGCCTGAAGAGGGAAGGCCTACACATAAGCACATATATGTAGGCCACGCCCCTGCAGCCATGTGTACAGATACCTGGCTAAGGGAAAATACCCCCTATTCAAGCTGCAGAAATGCAAAGAGAAATTCATCGAACAACATTTAGAATCTGTTGAGCTTACTTTGCTGTTTCAAGAATGCAGTCCTAGCTTTGGCTCCCCCTCGTCTGTGAAACACATCTGTGATTTCTTTACTGACCGTTTTCCAGTCTCTTTCATAAAATCACGGTTGCGCTCTGGTGTTTTTCATTTTGAATACTCTGAGCATGTCTCCCAGCCCATCCACCGTCACGTTGTTAAATCTAAAGTGGAAAGAGAGAGTGATCACCCTGGTCACTCCAGTTGGCAGCAGAAAATGTGTTGTTTTCAATTACTGTGGATAAAACTCGGCCACAGGAAAAAGCAACTTTCTCTGGAAGATGTGACTGCAGAAAGCAGCGGCTGGAATTCAGATGGAAACGGATAATCCACGCTTAGCCCGGATTGGGCGTTCTCAAACTAGTTACATCTGAACAAACTAGTTACATCTGAACACTCTCAGCTTTGTCTATCTAGTCCTTTGGCTGGGTGACCCTGTAGGTGTGGGCTAGCTCTCTATGCTGTGCTATCTGACAAAGGAAGTTCCTTTACCCACCCCTGAGCTCCAAGAGGATGCCTGCTCCGTGCAGTAGTAAAAGTTAACACAATACAGGAGCCTTGCTAATAGAAAGGATTTGCGATTAGCACTCCACATCAATTCTGATTTTCCATATTTTTTTAGTAGGACCAGGTTTGCTAATAAATCGCCAGCTGTTAAAGTCACTAAGCCTATTTTCATCACAGCCACCACATAATGTGGCCTCTGCAAATACCCAAGGCCTGCTTTGCTTGCCCCACACACGTTTATATTGTTTCAGATAAAAACACACCCTCAGCCAGCACTTCTGGGCCTTCACTGTTAATGACTTAAAATACACTTATAACTTTTGGGGAGGCTGGTAGATCTGCAGGCGACACGACATCACAGTCAATCCCTCCCCTGTAAGAACTGGAGAGATAATTTCTAAAGGGTAAAATCTCTCTAAAGAGGAAAGCCTACCAATTTTTTTAAAGGTCCAACTACTTATTGACATGCCAACACACGCAAGCCACATTTTGAAAACACTGCTTCATCAGAACGTAGGTTAGGAGGGAAATAAGCAAGGGACAGTTGATCAGAGACAAGCAATGGATTGAAAGGAGAAAAGCAGAGCTTTCACTAACAACTGTGTATATGGTTATCACAGGTTCCACATAAAGTTTACATGCTCAACCCTGAGAAGAAAATCTCTGTCCTTCGTGGGAATCAGATTTTTCTTTCCCCTCTTCAGCATCTCCCCAGCAGATGTCTTAAAGAAATGCATAACAATATTCTGTAAAGACGGATGAATGTTGAATGTTGGGAGGTGAATTAGTGGAGATGCATGCTAACAGCTCAGACTTCTCCTGGCAGTGAGCCTTGCCCCTGGGAAAACTCCATTTCCACCACACCACTGCTCTGCTGTAATGCACGCTTTGACAAGCTGTGCTCCTGGTAAAATGTTATTGTTGGCAGGGGTGGTCATGGGGGACAGCTTCGGGAGGCTCCCTGTGAGTGGAGATGTGCGAATTGACTTCAGCACCTGGGGGACAGTCAGGTACCTCTGACCCAGATTTGCTCCGTTTTCCAGCACCCTGTCCCTTTGTTCTGTAATGAGAGCCAAATGTTCCCTTCCTCAGGCCCCTGGGGCCCTGTAATGTGATCCCCAGTGTGCCTCCAAAGGCCTCAGCCCTTTCCACTCCTGGGCCTTGTTGCTACCACTGCCCTGAATTTAAAGGGGGGGGGCGCTTAAAAGCCTGCTGCAGCTCTCCCCAGTGAGCACTCCTTTTCTGTGGTCCCTGAGAGGGGACCCATGCCCTCATGCCCTCTTGGGTTTTGCTCCATGGTAATCCAGAGGTAGGTTACCGGTTAGCTCTGGACACCAACTTTCATTTGTTTGCTTTTATTGGCAGCAAAATCAGCATTTTTTAAAACTTGTTTGTTTTGGTTTTAGTAAAGAGAAATTGCTATCTCAAATGCAGTCCAGTAAATTTTACAAAATGGCATAGGACTCCCAGCAGGAAATCCTGCTGCTGCTGCTGCTGCTGGGCCTAACTCACAGAGGCCACAGTTATAACCCATCTTTTTGGCATTTTTCCCTCTCCTCGGAAAACACAAGTTATGAAGCCACAGCAGCAAGTTTTGTGATCCAGGGTGCATCTGAAAGTGTCACTGTGTGGCCTAGTTTGCCTCCAGAAGCTCGTCCTTCACTTAAGCCTGCCTGACAAGCAGCCAGGGCCCACACACACATCAATCAATCTGATGTTTGCTAGGACAACTAACAGAAGTCTGGCTCCAGAGCACGGCGTGTCTCAGGACAGCTCTAGAAACAAGTGCCGGGATCCTAGATGCGACATACAGAGGGCATCCGAGCCCGTTCCTAACACTGTGACCCACCCAGCAACTCATCGAATAAAGTTAACATGGAGTTTTTCAAAAAGACTTTTCTGTTGTCCCTTTCAATCAAGGCTATAAGAAATCTGATCTCCAGTTTGTCAGACTGGCCTGCTTTTCCTGCATCACTACCTTCCATCTCTGTGAATATACATAAAAGTTAGTATGATTATATGTAATATCATATTCTTGAAAGATTGCCCTTTTGCCAATGCAGTTAGACCATTTTGTGTGGGTTTGTAGTATATATGTGTGTGTGTGTGTGTGTGTGTGTGTGTGTGTGCATGTGTGTGTGTGTGTGTGTGTGTATGTGTGTGTGTGTGTGTGTGTGTTCATGTACTTTTTATTTCTATTTTATTTACATTTCTTATGCCTCTTCCTCCCCACT
>NW_026585797.1:18754244-18768371 GCF_907164565.1 Psammomys obesus
GAAGAAGAGGAATAGGGTTAGTGGGGAGAGGGGACCTAGTTCTCCTTAGCTGCTTTCTGTGGGTTAGGGGCATAGTTTCATGAGGCAAGTCCAAACTTTGTTTCAGGATATCTCTAACTTCTTCTTATCAAACTGCAACAACAGCAACCAGGAGCAGCAAGGAGGCACCAACAGCCTTCTTCTTTTTTCTCAGAGCCCACTTTCTCTCCCTGGGAACTGCCATTTATTCTCTCTCCAGAGTCCTCAGAATTAAACTATCTACAGCTGGTAAAGAGCCCCTCTCAGAGCCCACATGAGGCAAATAGTGTGTTGCTGTTCAGAGCATCTGAATCAGTCCCATATCCCACACCTGGGATTAAAGCAAAAACATGTTTATATAACATAATTGAGTTTTTAAAGACAACAAAACTTCCATTATATATATATATATATCAAATATATATATGATATATCAAAGCAGTGAAAGTGAAGAAGCAGAATCAAAACCAACAGCTATTTTGGAGGATCTGCTTCTTTAAACAGTAGGCGTGGTGCTCAGTGCCTCTGTAATGCAAACTGGCGGTAAAATTGCTTATTGTTACTCCAATTCATAGATGAGGGAGAAAAAAAAGAAAGATTGAAAATGGAAGCACAAAGCAATTTGCTTCAGGCTAATGAATAAGATTTCCACTAAATTCCATTTAATTCCTGATTCCTAGCTGGAACGATGACCAAGTTTAGCTTATTGGCTGTAAACTGAAAAGTCACATGATGGCACTCTGCTTAGCCTGGATGCTAATAAAGATTGGCAATAAAAACAGCAAACCTATCTGAGATTTTAGTGATCTGACCCAACTCCCCTGGTTTATGGGTGAGGAGGCTGAAGGTCAGAGGTCATCTGATGTACATACTATCATTCAGCCGGACATTGGCAGAGCTCAGTCTGGAGGGCAGCTCCTCCAGGGCTGAGGCTGTGTTTCTACTCCATCATTGCTCTTGGCCATCACCTTACACCATCTGTATTTTCAACGCACAGCCTATTAACTTCAAACGTTTGAACTAGAAAGAACATTCTATCACCAACCAGCCCTCTTACCACACAGGAACTTTGGTCCCTGCTAGGTCTAGGTAGGGACTACTATCACTTGTTGGCTTGCAGGGCACCGCTGAGTGACAGCTATCATGCCAGAAGAAGAATGTTAAAGTATGAAGCATCGACTCTGCTAAAACAAATGGTCCAGCTGGCTGGTTTGCATAGAACATTTTGTCCAGAATGTTAAGAGAATTAGGTGAAACAAAAGAAAGTCTAAGACTCTGCTGTTCTGTTTTGCAGTGTAAATTCAGGACATGTTCCTTTTTAGATGCACGTTGAATAGTCACCAAGCTTTTTTATTTTTATTTATTTATTTATTTTTTTCTGAAGAGTGACTACATTTTCTCTCCTTCTGTATTTCCTAAGTCATCAATATATGAGCCAACCATTTCTTTCCCGTGGTAAGCAAGCCAGATTTCTGATTTAAAAAGAATAAACTATGTTTCCGTGAATCTGTTTTTCAATAGCATGAGTATTCCTAGCCTGTGTTTGGGCACTGTGTTGAGAGAGGTGCTTTGGAGGCCTCACCTATTCTCTTAGCATGGCGGTCATCTAGGTAAGCACACTGGCTGCTTGTGATGGTTCGATTTGATAAGATGTATTGGCCAGGTGGAGGCAGGAGGCTCATGAGTTGAAGCCAGCCAAAGAACCTGCCTATGAGAAAACATTCTTCGCTAAGTTTGCATAGCTGGTGATATCCTGTGTGGGTTCTTTGTCATGATGCTACCGGCCTTCCATCCTAACATAGCTCGTCCCATTTGCAGGGATTAACAGCTCCTTGTTCTCTGAGGAGTGAAACACACATTGCCAAGGAGACTCTCACTCAGCCCTTCTCAGCGGCAAGACTCAGCCTCTATCTCGGCCCCACCCCCTTTACACAACCATCCAGAAACAAGCACTTCCATGCACACCCCCCCAGGGAAACTCCAATTAACCTCACTTTCTGCAGCAGCTGCCACTGATTTCCAACTTGACAGGGCCTACAGTTGCATAGGAGACAAGCCCCTACATAACTCTGTGGAAGCGTTTGTAGACTGGATGAGCTGAGGTGGAAAGGCCCATGCTAAATGTGATTACCTTTCTGTGGCTGCAAGTCCTGGACTGTATGAAAAGGAGAAAGTGTGTTGTCTTAATTTCTTTTCCTCTAGCTGTGATGAATTAATGGGATGAAAGCAACTGAAGGGAGAGAGAGTTTGCTTCAGCTGGTAGGTCAAGACGCTGTCCACCATGGCTGGGAACTCGAGTCAGTGGGGACCTTGAAGCCGCTGGTCCCACTGTGCCTACAATGATGTGCGCTGCCTCTGACTCGTCTTCGTCACTCAACCAGCACAGGACCCAGCCGGGGAATGGTGCTACCCACAGCAGGTCTGTCTTCCCACCTCATTTACTACCACAAAGATAATCTCTGTCAAGCAAGCTCAGAGGTCCGCCTTCCCGGTGGTTCCAGATCTGGCTAAGGTGCCAACACTCGCCATCAGGGACCTTAGCACCAGCAATCGCTCTCCGATTCCTTACCGTGGATACAAATGTGATCAATTACCTCATGCTCCTTCTGCTACAACTTCCCTGCCAGGACGGACTAACACTCTTAAACTCTGAGCCAAAATAAACATGTCTTCCCTCTGTAGGTTGCTATTGTAAGCTGTTTCATCACAGTAATGAGAAAAGCAATGAGTACGCATTCCAAGCTGATTAAGCTTCTTAGCCATTGAATGCTTACCCCCTTATTTTGGGAATTTCTCTCCTCACCAAACTTACAGCTATTATATGTAGATACTTTGATTTTCACACACTAGTATTTCTCAACTATCTTATTTTTCTTGGTTTTGGAGTCATTGGAAAACTATATGATTTTTCAAGTAGAAGAAATTTACAAAGCACAAGAATAGAAAGTCAACAGCCTTTGAGATGAGACGCTTGCGTGTGCACCCCTTTCATAGCACATGTGCTCCTTGGTCCTCTTCTATCACTCCATGGTCAAGCTTCCTTCCTAATATGGTAGTTGTCAAACACAGCTTATAGGCATGCTAGGACCTAATTCTGCATGTGCTCTTACTCTGACAAAAGCTGAAAGAATGAACCCAAGCTAGAGGATCCTGACCTGAGAGAAAAGCTTCAATGCATTCTAATCAGAACAAAATACAGTATCATAAATAGTCTTCGTATACCCGAAAAAAATGGGGAAAAAATGTTATGCATGCTGAGGTACAATATCCACAAGAGAAGTGACACAGAGGTGAGGAAATAAAGGAGCCTATAGAATTGTGAACTCAAGAGGAAAATGTTGCAAAAATTAATTTTAAAGTAATGAAGACAAATGTCATTGAACACTAAGCAGAAGGATGTGAGGATGATGTCCAAAGGGTGATTAAAGCATCACCAGAGATTATGCCCAATCATTTTTAGCCTTCTTTTCAGGCTTGAGATTCTTTCCCAAACATACTGGAAAGCTAAACCACTCAGTGGTGCGAGGTCCAAATTGCCTTATTCTCTTAAGAAGTGATGCTAGTGTATTCTGGAAGGCACTAAAAGGGAGTGGGATTTTACACAAGTGTTCTCTCAAATATACCAATTATACAAAAGCACAAAACAATGTTTCAACTCAATGGACAAGTGAAAATAATAATACAGAGGCGAAGAGCAAGGAAATTTGCATGGGGATATTAGCAAATAATATTAATTATTAGGGAAAGTGGGTACATGTAGACAGACACTAGAAAATAAACATTAAAAGTTCAACACTGCAGCTATCGGTAGCATATGGGATTTCATTGGAGACTACTGAAATTATTTCCTGGAGTGTATCAGAAGATACAAATAATAGCCTATTAGACATGGCACAGACCAGGGGACTCAGAGGTTTGTTTGTTTGTTTATCAGTTCAACAAAAGTAGCCAATAAAGCACCAAGTAAAATGAGAGATCCTCTTTCCAAAAGTCCCCATTTCTATAAGAAACACAAACCTTCCAGTGAACTATAGAGAAATTACAAAAGAAAGAGTTGCATGAAGCAGTCACCAAAATCCTTCAAGCGCGGTGGAGCACAGACAGGAAGTGGGTGGCTGTGGAGTATGCACTAACAGACAACGTTCCAGAGAAGGCAATATAGAAATTAGTCTTTCAGATGAGGCAGTGAACTGACATGTCAAGATGACAACAAATGTATCACACAATATGTTGAGAGCTGCTCACAGGAAGAAGATTCATACACAAAATTGGAAAAAGCCATTCCATTCTATTGAATGAGTATTTGTCCAGGGTTCCTCTCTTCCCACATCACTATACTGGGGCTAAAGAACAAGACACTGTCTGTAATGATTTAAAATAATAGCTAGAAAATTAGGCATACACAAATGTGCAATAGTAGAGTTAAGCGTCAAAGTCCGCATTTAGACACTAAATGAGGTCATCTTTTGATACTTTCTCATTTACAGTATTTCTGGGTAGAAGGTGGGGAGGAAGGGTCTGTTTTGAAGAAGTAATGTGTGGGAAACTATACAGCTCTTCTAATTAACATGTATTCTCAGTAGTATATCTGAAACAACCGTTGGATATAAAATGATTTATAGTTTAGAGAAAATTTGGCAATAAAGCAAATCTTACCCAAAAATTATTTGCCAGACGAAACTCTGTGTTCTTACTTTGAATGTCTAGTGTGACAGATTGTCAACTCTCCTGCTTTTCCCCAGGACCTAATGGACTTAACGATAGATGTTGAGGTCATATAGTCTGCTTCTTGTTGCACTTGCTGTATACTTGAGCAGTTACTGAGGTGGAGCATTAGATATGATGTGAAGAGGAGGAGTTCTCAGAAACCACAGCATGCAGCTGTCCCACTGTTTTCCCCGAGTCATGACTTGGCAGAAGACCTCAGTATAGACAAGGGCCACCTGAGGTCTGTGGACCACCAGAAGGGAAATGAGAGCCACGCAGAGGAGGATACTATCAGCATGGCCAACAAGCAACTATGGACAGAAAAACACCTACATGCCATTCCATACATATTAGACACATCTTAATATAGAGCAAGCCCTCCCTTTAACCGACTGCCTCTGTCAATTAATGCTTTGACTCTTCAACAGTGTTCAGACAAATTATTATTATTTTATAAACAAAGATTATTTAGTTCATAAGTATGTTGAAACTGCTCCATAACACAAGGGGATAGGTGATAAAATCAATAAAACCACAGACATTGGTAATATTTGGGTGCCAAGGAACTGCTTGCTGTAATTGAATAGGGTTATCTATAAACATTTCTTCAATCTTTTGAAATAAAGCCGAAGTAAGGCCAAAGTATAGGTTTTACCTCTGAGAATATCTGAACACTTAAGGCTAGCACTTGCATTTAGAAGTCTCTTTCTATATTTTCCTCTTTTCATTTTGTTGCTTTCAACTTCAGATAAACTGTTGTTCTTTCCCTCTCCCCTCCTCATTCTCCCTTTCTCTCTCTCACTCTCTGTATCTCTCTGGTGTGTGTGTGTGTGTGTGTGTGTGTGTATGCTTGAGCTTGGATCTTTCTGTCTGTTACATGAATGCCATCAAGAATACCTAACTTGCCTTGTTTCCCTAGGGCTCCAACATCATGGCTGTGCTTCACCCACCATTCTGCCTATGAAACTGCCCTGTGGACACCCTTCCTAATGGTCAACTTGCTCAAACCCATCAAGGAAAACCCCACCCTTTCCTTTCTGCCCCCCTTTGTATCTTGCCTGCCCTGATGCCATGACTCTCCTCTCTTGCACCTTCAACCTGTAAATGCTTCCTCTTAGATTTCAATCCATGGTATAAGTAACTGTTGAAGAGGATCATGGGGTAGGTAAAGCCAATGTTTATATTCTTGATTGCAAATGGACATATCGGTGGTAAAATTTCAGCCATTAGTCAACATATAAGAAAGAATTCAGATAATTTGGAAATGTTTTTCCTAATCATATTAAATTATTCCACAACATATTGTCTTTTTCTTCCCTGAGAGTCACTAGCCTTGCCTTCATTTGTAAAAAGATGATTTTCCCTCCACATGGCAGAAGAAGGAGAAAGGGAAAGAATGAGGAAGAAGAGAGGCCAGATGGAAGAAGAGAGGTAAAGGAAGAAAGGCAGCTAGAAAAGAGGAAAGATGCAGGCAAAGGGCTGGTAGACAAAATAAAATTAGTTTCTAGAACTTTCTATGATTTCTTCATCTGCCTTAATATAAATTCCATGTATTCTTGACTTTCTATCTGACAATTGTTAGGCACTCATAAAACATTATTTTTATGTCCAATTAGTCATCATACAAACACACAGACACACACACAAAGAGGTTGTGTCTATTTCTGGGTACTGACTCAGGATTCAGGCACCAGGCCTTTCTCTCACAGGTTGGAATACACAAAAGCTCCTGCTAACTTTATTTCTGCTGATATCCCTTCAGTACTTCCAGTGCAGCTAGTAGTTCAGGTCAGAAGGGAAATCATTCTAACACATGCAGATCAAACAGGCCTAACTGACTTGAGCAACCATGACCCTCAATCTTACTAGCCCACATATACCTCAGAAGCATAGAAATTTGGACTGGCATTCTTTCTCCTTCTTTTCAAATTGGCATTTACCAAAATAAAGTAGGAAATGAAACGATACAAACCACTTTCATAAACTATTGTTGGTCTGGCACACATTCCCAGCAATCTGCATGTAGGTTCATTTTATGGCTTAAGTATTATGATTATACCTTGAATTTTAATATAAAGTCAACTCACAAAATAAGAGACATGGAGACTGGGAGAAAATGTTGGTACGTGGGTGAGCCTTCAAATCTGGAGATTTTCAGTGTCCACTCTACGGAACTGAAAATTAGAAGCTCGGGTCTCAGGCAGTGACTGTGGAATGCCAGAATGGAAGTCCTCCCAGTGTCCGGCTGCTCACATTTTGTGGTTTCAAGCAAGAACCCTAAAGTTGTTTGGACATGGGTTTTGTGGCTAACGTATAATAAATGGGCTATTACACAGGAGGCCTTGAATGTTTACGTCAGCTGTGGCAATCATTTAAAACACACTTCTCTCTTGACAGCATGCACTTCCATTGAGCATTTTCTGGCAGATCTGAGTTCAGAGTGACAGAGCAGCCTCCATGTCAGGCCATCATGCTGCTCTTGATGAATCTTGCATGTGTGTTGATGCACAGAAGTTCTGGTGAAGAGAATATATGAGCTCCAGAGAGCAAAGAGACTTTTCTCTTCTTTCCAAACTAAAACGGATTAGGTTAAATTAAATATCAATAGCCACAAACATCTTGGGAGGCTTCAGGGTAAATTCACATTCTGATACCTATTCTTTCACTCATTCCTTTTCCTTATTAAGTACAAATAGTATCTCTAAACATCAATTTTTTTCAATGAGAATTTTATTTCTATATTTTTCTGTTGAGTTCAGAAAAAAAAAACAACAACAAACCTTTAAACTTAAGGTTCACTTGGCATGCTCTTAGTGCCTTAGGATGATAAAGAATAAAAAGAGGTTGTGATTTCATGGGTTTTAGAACTCATCTGTACCCAACTGTATGATAGTTTCTGTTTTTACGGTGAACGTATTCAAAGGGGTGGTGAATATGGAACACTCTTTCTCTTTTCGTTAATTTGGGTCTTTGTTTATCATGGCTTCCTTGTGTTTTCCATGACGAAGGTATCGATCATGGTGACTGTTTCTTCAACTTTTCAACAGCAGCAAACGCCCTGCTCATGCAGCAGCTGTACTGCATGTAGGTTCCCCAACATGTGTTTTTACCCAGTTCTAGTAACAAAGCTATTGGAATTTGTTATGATGTGCAGTGGTGTTTATGCCTGCTCAGTGCTTGGAAAAGGACGGAGAGAAATTTTTCTCTATTTGACTATATGTTTTCTTGTACTAAGAAAATTTCATTGAAAAAAAAAATCAGTCTTTAAAGTCCTTGCCACTCATGGCCCTGAGCTCAGATCACTATCCTCAGTGTAGGAAGCTGGGAATGATGACACAGCACATCCAGCTCAGTCTGACCACATGACCTCACTGGGCAACACAGACCTAAAGCATGTTGAACATGTCAACTCAACAAGACCACATCTATCTTCTGAGCTGAAGAGCCAGCTGATAATTCAAATTTCTATAGTGTCTAAATATGTTCCAGATAAGAAAATTTAAGTCAAATCTCACTTTGGAATTAATACATGAGATAATCCAATTTAAGTCTTACTCTACATGATCTAAGAAAAGTTAAATGAAAAACCATAAAGTGATAAATGTTCTGCAATAGTTCCCCATCATTTACTTTCTATAGTGCTGATAATTAATCACAAAGGCATTATTTTGTTGTTGTTGATATTTTTGTGAGAATGTCTCACCCTGAAGCACAGGCTAGCCTCCAACTCACACAATGCTCCTGTCTCAACCTTTAGGGGCCAGGAATACAAGTGTGAGCCACCATCCTCAACCATAAAAGTATTTTCAAGTATGGATTTTATTTGTTGGATTTTATTTGTTGTTGTTACTGTTATCCAACCCTTGCCACTGTCCAGTGCAGCCACTTCCATTGATCCAAATGAATGTGTCTGTGAAGAAAACAAGGACCTTTCGCTCACATTTGTGTTACGGTGATGTAGTCAAACTGCTCAGCCATAGCACCACTTCCTGGTACAGTTTGGCAGGGGCAGACACACAATGAAACTCACCAGAGCTCAAACCACCCAGATCTATAATCGTGTGCCCAAACATTCTCATTTTGAAAAGGTGGTTTATTTGTTTCTGAGGCAGCTAATCTTGCAGTCACATAAATATGTCCTTAAGTTCCCTTCTGACACAGGCGTGGGCTCCTCTGAGACCACAGTGGGCCAAGTTTATACCTAACTGCAGTGGAGCGGGTTTTCAAAGTGATATTTTTCTATTATTGAACTTTTATTTTTGTTTGTTTAAAGACCTGTATATTTCTTAAGGAAACTGCAAAATGGTTCCAAAGGCAAATCCATAGAAGCTGTGTCTTATCCCTTTGTGTAAACTGAGGATAAAGGTTTTTCATGGAAAACAAAGCCTCTTCCAAGACTGTGTTAACTTTCCCATCATGCCGCCTTGGGGTTCTAGGATATATTCTGACTGTGTGCTGGTGACTTTCATACAGATGCTCAATAGTTGTTGAAAGAGAGGCAGCCAGTGGTGAGGGACAGCTGTGCACAAACAGCATGGACTGCCTGAGAGGACTGTGCCACGCCTGACACATACCGCAAGACCCAGTCAGCGCCGAAGGCCTCAGTTTTCTCATCTGTAAAGATTTGGAGTGAAAACAAAACAAACAAACAAACAGAAAACAGACTACAACCATTCTCCTATTTTGTGAATTACTAGTGAAAATACTTTAAAACTTTAAAAGACTAATCACATGTTTAAGTGAGCAAGGTTCATATTTGGAAAGAACCTGACTTTGTAAAAGTAGCCCTTGCCAAGTTTTCACTATGGATATCAATCAGCTGTATGTGTGTGTGTGCAAAGGCTTGGTTGGTTGATTCTGGAGCTGCCATTAAGCTCCTGGTGAATTAAGTTTTGATCTCATCACCTTATCCAAGGCTAAAGCACACCAAGAAAAAGAACAGCAAGTGAGCTCTTTGTGTCAGATATGTCTGCTCTATCAGCTCACGTGGGCATGGGGAAAGCCATAGAACTGTTAATAAATGTGTTCTTTATAGAAGATAGTAAAGCCATTTAGCATGGTGAGAAGAAACACATATATCTCAAAGTATGAATATGCTATGAGCTGCAGCACACAGAACTGTGTCATATACAGCAAAAGAAAAGACACTATTTTTCTTTTCTAAGTATTTTCTTTTTTGAGATTATAATATAATTATACAATTTCCTGTTTCCCTTTCCTCCCTCTACGTATGTAACAACAATTAATAAAATAGGATATTTTCATTTTTATGGTGCTTATTTATATGCTAAAATGAGAAAAGAAGCAAACATTAAATTTAGTACCTTTCATTTCTTAGATCAGTTTTTCCATAACCAAGTTTAACGGTGGTTAGTTAAATTCTGCTTTTATTATTTGAAAGATAGATAGACATCATCTACTAAAAAAGAAACAGAAAGGTAGACAATCTACACATACACACATACAAACAAACACATGCATAGTATCTTTAACTTCTTCATAAGATTTTTGAGTTGGGGTTGGAGGGATGGCTCAGTGGTTAAGGGCACTGGCTGCTGTTCCAGAGGACCAAAGTTTGATTTCCAACACCCATATCATATTTCACAGCTGTTTGTAACTCCGGTTCCAGGGATTGAATGCCCTTCTGGCATTCTTAGGCATCAGGCAGGCTCATGGTGCACAGACATACATGCAGACAAAACACTCATACACATAAAAATTATTTAAAACATTAAAGATTTTACTTTGAGTGCCATTTCATAGCTATAAGATTTAGTGAAACAGGCCTGATACACAACCTTAACTCAGAACTGGCTGACAATGGGGCCAAAGGGATGAATGGAAACCCCTTCATTTCCTTCCTTGGAAAGTTCTGCTTTTAGAGGCCACATTTGTAAGAAAGGCTTGTGTAAAAGTTGATCGCTTTGTTATTTATGAATATTTAAGTATTCATAAATATTCAAATGACATAGGCATCCGTCAATTCTCCTTTCTTGTTTCTTTTCATTTGATAAATTTACATCATAATTAATTGCACACTAATGACATTGGTTCTAAAAAGAAAAAAAGATCAGATTGTATCTTGGCATGCCTAGATATATAGCCATGTATTTAAATGTCTATCATTCATCATTTTTTTAAAACATATAAAAACTTTTTAATTAAAAGTAATGCATTCTGCTTGACAACAAAACGCTGTACAACATATACTCAGTATTTCATATGAATTTATTATTCATATGTGTATATTTTAAACCAGTCTTCCCCAATTTTATGAGAAAAAAATGGTAGTACAAATATAATTTTAAACAAAATGAACCATTGAGCAGCTCAAAAATAATGAAAAGTAAAAATATGCACACTGTGCAAAAACACAGTGACATAGGTTTTGCCTTGTATAAACCTCTCCCTGCCTATGTGGGTTTTAACGTATTTCCGTGGCTTTAAATAGGAAAACAACTTAAAGCTCAGCCCATGGGAAACCCAAGCTTGATTAGTTTTCCCTTTTACTATAGCCTGCAGAGTGTAAAACGCAGCACATCAGAATTGAATTTGTCATCTCCAGACCTCACAGGAATTTTAGGAACTAAATAGTTAGGAAGCCATCCTGGCCCTTTGCTTTGCTTTAATCAAAGCCGAAGTTTCAATTTAAACATTCAGGAAATCTCCCTTATTTAAAGCAATCAGCTCATTGCTGACAGGGTCTGGCCTCGCTGTGTTTAATTTTTTGGCATCAAGCAGAAGTTGATTGGTCACAGCCAGTGCAGGAGAGGTCCTCCACTCCTGAGAGAGAGAGAGAGAGAGAGAGAGAGAGAGAGAGAGAGTCCAGATCTTTGCTGCCTTGAACACAAGCCTAGAGGTAGTACATTCCCAGATCAGCAATATGTTGGCATATTTTTCAAGGGAGAAAATGTATCTAATATATAAAACCTAGGTGAAATTCCACAGACCAGTAACTGCCCCAGCCCCAGCCCAGCAAACTGTCTAGCTTTAAGTGGATATTCCCAAACAAAAGTGGCTGCATTTCTTTAGCCTTTCAAATATTTCTACCTGTTTGGACATACTCTTTGGACTATGTGGCCAAACAATAATCTGTACTTGATTTTCAAGATGTCAGTTTACTGTGGATCCCAAAGGAAAATGAGTTAACAGTATATAGGTAGGAATTAGAGCGGACCAGAGAAGTGTATCACGGGGATAGATTCATGGGCTGGACAGGTAAATGTGATGGACACATTGGAAAGAAAGAGAAGTATTTCATTACTCTGGAGAAATATGGAAGGGAAAATAGCTAATAAGTAAGCCAGTTACATTAAGGTTGAAATAAATGATTAACAGTCTGAAAAGTAAATCATGCAGTCAGGAATTTGGAATGGTTTCACCAGTTCTCAAGGATTGTCTCCTTCTATTGACTTCTAGAAGATGAAAAACATGAAACCATGCTCTTCAGGTTGGATCCCTTATGGAGATGGGGCCAAAGAGAAACGAAGAATCTTCCATGTGTAGAAACAACTTGGTGCCTTCTTACCCTGTCTCATAATATTTTGATTCTTTATCTTTCTTAAGAAAAAAACAAGAGACAGAATGCAATCATTCTACTATAAATCCAGGAGTTCTTCTGACATTATATAGGATGTTCCATACTGGAAACATTTTGGACATTTGAAAAGACAAACTTTATAATAAAAATTAGACAGTGAAAATATTCCATCTTGTCAAGATGGTTTAGAACACTCAAGTTTTAAGATGCCTGTAAAATTCAACTCTAGACAGGCTTCTACTAGTTCTTAGAACACTTGTTCAGCTTCTGTATTAATGTGAGAGCTGCTTTAACGAAGCGCCTCACTGAGAAGCTGAAGCATTCTGAGTCTATTTTATCACAGCGCTGTCGAGTCTAGACATCCAAGATCCAGGTCTGGCAGAGCTGGCTTCTTGGGAAGGTTTCCTTCTTGGCTTAAAGGTCACCTCTGACCATGTGGTCACAGCAGCCTTTTCTTGGTGCTCATTTGCAATGAAGGAAGATCTCTCCTTGCCCCACATTACTCTTTTCATCTGAGGAGCCTGAGCTCATGACATCATTTAATCTTAGCTACCTCTGTACAAGACTTACTTCCGAACCTCTGCAGTTTAGGCTTTAGGATGAGAGAGAAAGGGCAGAGCACAGTGGTCCATTAACAAAGTCACAGATAACCACACTATTTATATACTTGTTATAATTCTGTCTCACTTGAGTCAGATGTAGGCGTACTTTTTATCTACTTCATTGGGGTTCTTATATCTCTTCTTCCCTTCCAACCCTTAACTACCCTAATACCTTCCAACCCCCAACACAAGGTAGAAGGAAAAGAAGGTTAGAGGGGAAAGGGGCGGTGTATCTCTCTTTACTACTTCCTGCTGTATAGCGACACAGCTTCCTGGGACAGGTCCAATCTTCAGATATCCAGCAGACCAGCAGACCAGCAAGCAGCAAATGCAGCAGCAGGACGAACTTGCAGTAGCTGTGGACAGCAGTGGGGAGAGCAACAGCTGCTTTAGGCTCTCTCTGGGTCCTGGCTTGTATTCCCTATCAGAGTCCCCAGAATTAAAACTATCTGTAGCTGGCACGAATCACACCCCTGCTAGAGCACAAGATGACTGACAGTCATCTTAAAGACGGTGAATAAACTGGAGCAGCCCCATATCCCACAACTGGGATTAAAACAGAAATGTGTTCACATAACATAAATGAGCTTTTTTAAAGAGGCCCAAACTTCTACTATAGTCACACTGTCACGTATACCTTCTCTCCTGGAAATCCCATGTGTCTGTCCTCAGAAATTAAACTCCATTCTTGGGAAACGAACCCACGCCTCTGTGCTCAGTGCAGGGCTTTGACACGGTTTCACTAAAATATTTACTGCTTCATTGCTACTACTGAGGAGGAGAAAAAGGGACCAATTTACTCATGTATTCTATTCATGTTCTAGGCAAAAATCAAATGATAGAAAATGAATGTTGAGATGTTCAGATTTTTGAAGGCAGATCGTTATTTACAAAAGCCCCTGATGGTTGAACTGAATGACCTCACAGTCTGTACAGAAATGCTTCTTTTCTCTCCCAACAACAAATGAAACAGCACAGACATTCCTTGCACAAAATCTGAGGGAAAGTGCCGCTCATTTTTCTGATATGATCAAGAGTGTGCTGTATTTTCATTTGTCTACTGTGGCATACCACAGCTCAAAACCCAAGGGCCAAGAAATTCCTTAAGTAAGATACATCCCATACATCACAAAAACGCACCAGCCTTTCCTGAGAGATGATGTAATATTTAAGGCGAGTGTATTGTGTTACTTGGCTTTCCGTATTTTTCCCTTGTAACCGTCACCATTTGGATGTGATAAGTGAGGACAACTATTTGAT
>NW_026585797.1:18773371-18775660 GCF_907164565.1 Psammomys obesus
TCCTCTCACTCTCATCTCATCCTGCCACTCTCCTCACCTCATCCTCTCACTTTCCTCACCTCATCCACCCATTTTCCTTACCTCATTCACCCACTCACTTGGCCTCAGTCCACCCACTGTCCTTAGCTCTGTCCCATGGTCTGCTCTCCCTCCTTCCCAGGTGTCCACTGGAGCACATTACTCCTTACTACATACAAGATATTATACGCATTACATAAATGTATAACATGGAAGGATTTATTGATGTGTACATATTTGTGTTTTCAAGGAATGAATACATATATGCATGTTTTTATTTTGCATGAAAATTAAACATTAATACACAATTTTAAAAGCTTAAAGGTCACAAAGTGGCTGACTGGGTAAAGGAACCTGTTGCTCAAACCTGATGACCTGAGTTCAAGCCTTGGATCTCTTGTAAAACTGGGAGAAAAGAACTGACTCTGAACATTGGCCTCTGATCCCCATGTGCATGTCATCTCACATGGTCCTACACACAAATACATGCACACATACACACCATATACACACACACATATAGCATACACACAATAATACTGTATATAGTTATGCATATTATACATATACACACCAAACTTTTAAAGAAAGTAAAATGATATGGAATAAAAAAGAGAATAAGACAGGGTAATGGGGGTGACTATGGTGAAAGTACATTATCCACATGTATGAAAATGTCATGATTAAAGTTTTTTACATGATTAGTATATACTAACTTCAAAAATAAAGAAAATGTTTTTCTCTTGTGTATATGCAAACTTACACATTTTGTTTCTTAGTATTTTTCCAAATATTTTCCTAAAAGCCTTAACGTGATCTTAAATTTAGTAATTTTAGAGGTATAAATGCTTACTAACATCTAGTTGTTTTAAAAAGTTTTAATCATTTTTAAACTCCTTTGTAGTTGTTTTGTTTTTTCCATTTGAATAGTACACTTTTATTCTGACCATTGTTCAATCAGCATGCATGAGGGACTGCAGTCTGTACGGTGCCTGCCATTTGTTAAACCAAGTATGTGTTGCTGATTGGTCCTTCTCAATGTGTGTTGCTCTCTTTAGAGTTCAGAAGTGCATTGTCATCTGTTAGGTACACAGATCGTAAATAATTTTACCAAATTTCCTCTGATGCCCATTTATGTTGACCACCAAGATATTTTAAAGATTAGTCTATGAATATATTTCTAGTGATATGGTAATTAAAATGCTTTTAGTCATGAGTAAATAAATTGTTGGTTGGTGTGGTTATTCCCTTTATCCACCTCCAGAGAAGGCAGGACATCAGTAGTGTTATTTGAAGTGGCATTTATGTGGCTGTGTCAGCTACAGATAACAGAGAAGCTGGAGAGGTTTCAGGTATTTTTAAGTGACTTTTTTTTTTTTTTTGAAAAACAACTCTTATTCTTCATTAAAATCTGTGTGCCCTGAACTCTTGGTATGTCTTCTCTGGATTATATCCTCTGTCCTACCACGTAGTCCAACACTCGATGGCGTCTCTAATTGTGCTGATTATTTTAGTCTTTTCTCTCCTGTTACCTTGTGAAATGAACTAAGGTGGAGACTTTGGACCTCTTGTTTCTCACAGAAACTAGCAAAATCATTTTAACAAATATGTTAGATAAAGAAAAGTGTAGAAAGCTACATGAGGTCACTGAACTTTCGAAATTTTGATGTGTCTCTCAGCCAGATGGCTAAGTCAGAATTTGTTTTTCCTTCTATTTTGACATGGAAAACTTAAGTTCAATGTACTATATATGATTCCATTTCAACAAAAACAAAACATTGTGTGTGTTTATTTTAGTTCACAGTTTCATAGGTTTTAGTGCACAGTCATTCAGCTGTATTGGTTAAAGCCATGGAGGGAGCAAGTAAAGAAGAGTTGAATTCATCTCACTATGAACAGGAAGCAAAGAGAAAAGAGGCAGTAAAAGTTCCAATATAGCCTTAAAGATCACATCCCAAATGGCTCAGCTTCTTTTTCCTAGACTCACCCCTTCAAAGCATCATTCTCTAAGCAAGTAACCAAGACTTGCACAAACAGGCCTTCAAGGGTCATTTGTGAAGGGCATAAGTGTGAGAAGAGTCTTTTACTACTGGGTCACTGAGCTAAGGAAACATGATGGACAGAGAAGAGTAACAAGGGCCTTCCTTTTATTCATTATTCTACTCGGTGATTCAAGCATAGATTACATTAGTAATCTTTAAACACAGTAAATTCAAAAGCAAACAGAAAGAAAGAAAGAAAGAAAGAAAGAAAGAAAGAAAGAAAGAAAGA
>NW_026585797.1:18775670-18864312 GCF_907164565.1 Psammomys obesus
AGAAAGAAAGAAAGAAAGAAAGAAAGAAAGAAAGAAAGAAAGAAAGAAAGAAAGAAAGAAAGGAAGGAAGAAAGAGCAAGCACATTACAATCAGTAGTTACATTCTAATTGTTAATTCTTAGCCTCCTTTGCCTTCTCTGTTTTCTCCACGTGGCATCCTACAGGAGAGCAAAGAACACATCAGGTATGCATGTGAGAAACATGGAGGGGCACTGATAATTGTATGGGGGCATGAGGACAGATGAAATATTATCGAACAGTTATTATATGCCAGATCATATGTTGAATAGTGTTTACTCTCCCAGTTAGAGGCCTAAAATGAGGCAGACTTTACTGCATGAAGTCCTATGTAATAGCTACCTTTATTCAGAGTATCGGACAATTTATATTCTGGATGTTAAGAAGAATCAATGGAGTAAATACAATCACAAGAACAAGCAGCTCGTGGCAAAAACAACTTTTTTCCATAGGGGCAAATGAATAACAGCTGAGGTAAACTCCCTCTGGTCCACTACACCTGGGAAGAGCATGAAAACACATTCCAAGAACAGTTCCATGCTTTTGAAGAAACTGAGGTCACAAGACTCTTGTCTTTTTTGCTTAGAGTTTTCTCACAAGCTCTCAGAATTCTTCTCACACATCTCCAATCTTGGACTGTGTTCCAACTGACTACTTCATTTACACTAGCAAATTCAATCCTCATAACAAACTGTACTTATCAGAGCAACAAGACAGTAGAAAATATAATGAAAATAATAATAATAATAATAATAATGAGCTAGAGCAATGGTTCAGCAGTTAAGAGCACTGGCTATTCATCCAGAGGACCAGGATTCGATTCCCAACACCCACTTTGGTGGCTCACAACCATCTGATTCCATTCCCAGTGAATTTGACATTCTCTTCTGACCTTTTGTTGTCTGAGGAGGCAGGCCTCACCCAAATCCCCTAGAATGTCTATGCCAGACTCTCCCCCGCTAGACCTTTATCTTTAGCTTCCAGTTACAAAACCCATTCTTAGGGGAGATGTAGCATGTACATGATAGCCTGCTGACCTCTGTGCCACCTGTCAGAGCCTACACCAGATCCTTGCCCCGAAGCTACAGAAACTGTCTTCAAGGTCACGTGTACTTGGCAAAGGAGTTCCTATGTAGTCACATCTTAAGCTTTCTCATGCACCTAGAATTTTTATACCATTGAGTCTGTGGTGGTTTGAATAAGAATGGTCCCCGTAGGCTCATGGAATTGTTGGAATGACTGTTTCCTGGAATTGCTTTTTTTCCAAATTCTATTGTGTTTAAATATGCCTACAATAAACCTCCTGGAGTTTGACCCAGGTTTATGTACTCAATCTGGATTGAGCTTTCATTCTCATCTCTTTTCATTTCCCTGCCTGCTGTGACAACTTCAGGAACCCCCTCAAAAACTGAAAAAACAAAAAACAAACAAACAAAAACCTAAATCCAAAGCCAGACATATATTCCAGTACTTATGAGGCAGAGGCAGGAGGATTGGAGAGTCAGGTCAAATCTTGGTTACTTGATAATGGAGGGGTGAGCACAGCTGCTTTACATGATAAGTTTGAGTCAGCTTGGGATGCTGCAAGTCTTTTCTCACTGAAAAATAACCCCAATGAACTAATAGGTAAAATATATAATGTGAAAATTATATACCTTTTAAAGGCAAGGGTAGGCCCTTTCAAAACTCAAAGTACAGGAAAATTTTATGCATAACTATAAAATATTTGTGTACTTGACTACATTCAGATTATCTCCACTTGCCAAAGGGTGCAGTCCCATGAGCAGAAATTTCTTCATGTGAAATATGCATGAGCAGCAAGCAGGTTCTCCTGCAATGGGGTCAAACAAGTCCCAGGGCAGATTTAAAAGATTATAAATGGAGTCTGAGGTCACACACTGCACAGAGTTCCTGCAAAAGTCGGTCCCAGTTCCAAGGTACCAGGCATTGGATGGCTCTGGGAAAAAGAAAGGCTGATAGGACATGATCATTGACTTTCCAAAGCCAGTCCCATTTCCTTCCTGTTCATTTAAATATCTTTTGTGGTTGCTTTGTATTGTTTATATAATAAGCCCAGTATTATTGATCAATTGATCTTCCCACTATAACTCATTTAGACTTTCCAAACGTCTTATGTGCTCAGTGATTCTTTGATTCTGACTGCTTTGGTTAGCTGTAACCAAGGGAAAAACAAATGACGACTTAAAAAGGTGCTTTCTTCTGGAGAAGAGTTATGTCTGTTTGGTCTCGTTCATTTTCTTTTGTGTGTGCCCCACTTGTTCACTGAGGCGGAGATGCGTGTGGAGGAGCATGGATGTGTAGGCCAGAAGTGAGCCAGAGGTGTAGTGCCTCATGAGCCGGCTACTGATTTTGCCTGGGGCAGTCATATGGTCCAGGCTGGAGCCCAGTAAGAAGGCTGGATTTACAGGACAGCATACCCCAGAAACTTACTATTGGCTCGTTCTCCTCAGCACTAGGATTACAAGATGTGCTATTTTTATGTGGGTTCTTCAAATTGAACTCAGGTCCTCATGAAGTAAGACGAGCAGTTTATCAACTAAGCCTTTTCTCTGCCACCTTATATTTGGTTATTTGAGAAGCAAAAGGGTATTAATAAGCTTATGACATCTTTATCTTCTGGAAAGTCCTTGGGTTAGTCCTAGAGTCCTTGATTTGTCTCGTCTTGCCCTTGGCTGAAGACACAGCTTCTCGGTTTTAGCATAAACATAGGCACTTCTCTTCAAAACAAAGCCAGTTTTTAGATTGTTTATAGTTCCATTTTCAGCACATATTTTTGTGGTTTTGACTTGGAGAAGAAGTTTCTTGGGAGGTTTCTTCAGTTCCTGGGAGCCCAAGAATCTGATAAAAAAAAAAAAAAAATCTCAGTGCATAGTTGTTTTTCTTCTAGAAGTCCCTTCAGGATTTCTGGTCTGCCATACTGACAAGGCAGAGCCTGAGTACACTGGTCTAGAAGAGGCTGTGTAGGCTGTGGTTGCTGTCTCCCAACTGCATCATGGCTGAGTTCTCCTTGCATAAAACTTGCCAAGAACCGGCCTCCACCAGATATCTCTCAGCCACTTCCGTCTCTCCGGTGTAGACTTCTTCAAGAATCTTAGGATGTTCTCAGATTAAGGAGATGAAAAAGATTGCTTCCTGGGTGTTTCTCTTTCCCTACAGCTACAGTTCTTGTTTTCCTCCTAACGGGCAAAAGCAAATGAGGCTGTTGTGCACAATTCACACCTTAATCTAATTAAGTTACATCACTAAATGAGAGCAGGGAAAACTGACGGCAATCCTGAAGTGTAGCAGTAGAAAACACTGCTTACGAAATTCCCAAACAGGTTGTCGTTCTGTTCTCAGTTTGCAATTCCGATCCATAGGCAGACAGACAAATGAAAGAAATCCCTGTTAGATGTGAGCATGGGGCATTCCTTCTTTAAATCACTTCTTAACTGGCTCCACTGGCTGATCATGGTCTCCCTGCTTTGTTCTCATTCTAGCACATAAAATAGCCTCTCTGCCTTGTTTCTTTTACATCCTGCAACCTTCAAAGTCTTAAGGATTTGTACTAAGAAAACACAAGCTGCTGTGATACCTTTCCTGTTACCCTTCACATGTAAACTCAATTGTGCGTTTAAAATTCTGGCTCCCGTTAGCACCCCAAAGGCACTTTAACTAAGATCCAACATTTTCCTTCTCTCCATGGCCAGCTAAAAACTATTTTCTAAGATTTAGGTAGCAGTGACTTCTTTGCAGAGTTTAACTACTTTCTAATTGGTTTTAATTAAAAAAAAAAAAACTGATTGGTGACCATACAATCAGAATGAAGCAGATAGTGAGGTCAAATGCCTAGGATAAAATTACCATATAAAACAAACAAACAAGTTGATAAAAAGAAGTCTGGAAAATACTACCCAGGCTAGCCAAAACCAGCTGGTCCTATGGCAGAAAACTTAAAGTCACTCTAGACTGTCTGAGAGAAACCCATGGATCATTAAAATAAAACAAGATACTTGTTAGTAGAAATTCAAACTGAAAATAAGTCATGAAGCTATATGTAGAACTACATGTAACAGACACAGCACATGGGGAAAAGTCTATAGCCCGCAAATGAACGAAAAATGCTAAAGTAACAGAAAACTCTATAACTCCTTATAGCGTGGACTTTGGACTCCTAAATGTTCTCTTTTCTTCAGCCCACCAATGGTCACTTTTGTGAGTGAGATCTTAGTGTCTCTAACGAAGAATTAAAACAAAACAAAAACTCAGAAGAAAGCTCTGGGACTAGCTCATTAGGATTTGAGAGAAAAAAAAAACAAAAAACAAAAACAGGGCAGACAAGCTGTAGGTCTCAACAACCTCCAGGAGAAGGGAGCTGGCAAAGAGGAAGAAAACAAGTCATGCTCTTTGACTTGGGTCCAGGAAATCTGGCATGCGCAGTGGAGGTCAGCAAGGAGTTACAGAGGGAGTGTAGGATCTTCAGAGAAACCGTAAGAAAGCCAAGAGCAAGGGAAAGCATGCTTCAGCTTTGGGGCGATACCTGAATAAGAAAGATAGATGGAAAAGAATGAGCTGTGATCCTTGAGTTCGAACCCGGAAAATCAGGCCTACTGCACAGAGCAGCATCATGAAGTTCAGGGAGACCTATATTCAAACAGCCTTCAAGGCTGCTAACTCCCATCTAGCGACCTAACATTAACTCCCTTTTGTAAATTATTGTATTTATCGTTTAGAGAGAGCGCATGCGTGCAGTACAGTTCACAGACATCGGCTCTTTCCTGCCGCTGTGTGGGTCCTGACATCATCTCTATCCCTCCCCTACGGGTCCAAGCATTGGCTTTTTCCTTTCCCTGTGTGGGTCCAAACAGTCTGCACTTCTACTGTAACTGTATGTCTCTGATCAATTTTGTGTTAAGGGACACAGGAAACTGATACACCTTCAGAGATTCCCTCTAAATCATCTTATCTGTCAAAATCAAAATCAGAATAGAGAACTTTACACCTCAGGGTCTCCTAAAAAAAATCTGGAATTGTTATGAAATAGTTATAATTTTGGTTCTCGGCATTAGCTACACCTGAGAAGAGGAGGCAGAGTTCATTCCTCAAAAGCCGAATTTATCTGCTCTCACATAGGTACAGATATTTGATCATTTGGAAAGAACAGCTGTGAGGCAAAGCCATGTATTTGACAAACTAGCAGAATCAGGGACCAAGAATTGTCCTGGTAATTCAGTAATTCTCCTTGCTTTTCTTTCACTATTCCTCTGGGAATACTGGTGAAACAGAAACAAAGAGGCCTTTACAGGAGCCGAAACTTGGCTTTAAATCACAAAACCTTCTAAATGGGACTGAGCTGCTCTCAGATTGACAGTTCTGCCCAGATAGCTGGAAAAGCAAACGTATATCCTTACATTGAAAATTCTTTCTAAAAGAGATTTTACAAAATGAATTCCTGATCTACTGTGAGAAACTTCTACTCACATCAGCAAAAAAACCATATACAAGGAAATCAATAAAAACAAAAGCAAGAAGTAAATGTTGGCAGTTGTTCCAGTAAAAGATACAATTTATAAAATGACCATGCTTTTGGAGAGGACCTAAACCCCCTGCTCAGATGTAGCCCACAGACTCAGTCTCTGGCATGAACTCTGTGGCAGGCTCTCTGATCACCTCCCACCCTCCCACGGAGGGCGGGGGGGGGTGAGGTGGGGGGGGTGAGGTGGGGGGGAGGTACAGCCTTGCCATGCCACAGAGGAAGACAATGCAGCCAGTCTTGATGAGACCTGATAGGCTAGGGTCAGATAGAAGGGGAGGAGGACCTCCCCTAACAGTGGACTAGAGGAGGAGCATAGGAGGAGAAGAGAAAGGGAGGGAGGGATTAGGAGAAGATGAAGAAGGGGACCACAGCCGGGATACAAAGTGAATAAATTGTAATAAATAATTAATTAAAAATTTAACAATAGCCATGCTTTTTAAATTTTTTACTTTATTTATTATTTATTTACTAAAATTTATTTACTTTGCATCTCCACTACAGACCCCTTCCTCATCTTCTCCCAGCCCCACCCACTCTCCCTCTTCTCCCGTATGTCCTTTTCCTAGTACCCTGAAGGAAGGGGACCTCCTCCCCTTCTATCTGACGTTCGCCTATCAGGTCTTATCAAGGCTGGCTGCATCATCATCTTCCTCTGTGGCCTGGCAAGGCTACACACATCCCAAGGGGAGGTGATCAAAGAGCCAGCCACTGAGTTCATGTCAGAGACAGCCCCTGTACCCCTTACTAGGTAACCCACTTGCAGCCAATGGGCTTTCTCTGATGTCTAGGTCCTCTCCATGCACGGTCCTTGGTTGGAGTATCGGTCTCTGCAGGCCCCCTGGACCCCAGTTTTTTGGCTCTGTTCTTCTCCTTGTGGAGTTTCTGTCCCCTCCAGGTCTTTCTATCTGCCTCTTCTTCAATAAGGTTTCCTTAACTCTGTCCAAAGTTTGGCTATGAGTCTCAGCCTCTGCTTCAATACCTCAATAGTAGAGACTTTCAGAGGTCCCCTGTGGAAGGCTCCTCCTTGTCTTCTTCTACCTCCACTGTCTATCCTGTTTACCCTTCCGAATGAAGATGAAGCATCTTACCTAGGGTCCTCCTTATTGTTTAGCTTCTTTAGGACTATAGATTTTTAGTATGTTTATCCCATATTGTGCGGCTAGTAACTACTTATGGGTGAGTATACACCATGTGTGTCTTCTCAATTTCATATGGAAAAAAAGTATCTCTTTCATTTATTACAGCACTTTTTGAAATTTTTATTTTATTTTTATTAATTACAGTTTATTCACTTTGTATCCCAGCTGTAGCCCCCTCCCCCAACCCCTCCCAATCCTACTCTCCCTTCTTCTTCTCCTATGCCCTTCCCCCAGTCCACTGAGAGGGGAGGTCCTCCTCCCCTTCCATCTGACTCTAGTCTATTAGGTTTCATGAGGACTGGCTTCTTTGTCTTCCTCTGTGGACTGGTAAGGCTGCTCCCTCCTCAGGTGGATGTGATCAAAGAGCCAGCCCATGAGTTCATGTCAGAGACAGTCCCTGTTCCTATTACTGGGAAACCCTCTTGGACACTGAGCTGCCATGGGCTACTTCTAGCAGTTTTATTTGTAATAGCCAGAAGCTGGAAACAACCCAGATATCCCTCAGTTGAGGAATGGATACAGAAATTGTGGTACATTTATTACAGCACTTTTTAAAGCAACTCTTTCTTTCAAGATGAAGGTTTTATCTTTTGTATGGATGGCATGAAATAGAGACTTCCGTTTTCAGTGTTGGCATCCAAGTGTCCCCACTCTCCCGTACAGAGATCCACAAATCAGTTATCTTCACGATGGGCTTAAATGATTCCCATTTGGAGACACTCGTGCAGTCAACACTCATGTCATGCCATCAGGCTCTTTCATGACTATAAGCAGTGTTCACTTAGGTTTTCCACATGTTTGTTCTTCTCATTGTTTTCGATTCCCTTCTCCGATTAGTATCTATTTGAGTTATTTTCCTTCTGCCTGCTGTCTATCCTGTAGTGGAAGTCCTTGGGAAAAGTCTCTCAATTTCTGTTGTCTGGGCAATATTTAATTACCTTTTATTCTTCAGATATATTTCTTTCCTCTTTACATCTCCTGTTCACATTTTTGTGGTGGTTCTGTAAAGATAATCGAGACGTGATTACTGTGAGAATCCACCAAGGGGAATTTGGAGGAGGAAACAAGGATGGGAGGAACACAGAGAAGGCTCTCTGGACTCCAGAGAAGTGTCTACTGTTTCCAAACCATGATTACAAGTGTCTCCATTTTGCCATAAGCCGTTCAACTCAGCTTTTAAAACACTGGTGTTTTTTTTTTTTTCTGTGTGTGTTCACATTTCATAATCACAAAGTTTAAAAGCAAACTCTCACAAAATTAATAAAATGAATTTCAGCTTGAAAAGCATTCTGTTGTTGTTCTTCTCGGGCTCTGAGGAGTGGAGAATGGGGTGAAAAGTGTGGACTATTCCATCTTGAGAAGACAAATTCACACACTGTGTGTAAAACAGAAATATATGTCTGGGTTTTGTATTTGTTTTGTTTTGTTTTGTTTTTTTGCTGTTGTTTTGATGTTAACTGTTCTTTAGGAGTCTGAGTTTGGTTTTGTTTTTGAAGGAGGCATTGTCTTCTTTCTTTTCTCTTTATGCTTAGAGAATGTACATGGAGAAAAACCAACTACAAAGCATCAATTGTTATACAAAGGCAATGGAAGTTCCAGGTGAGAATGTGTTGACCTCTCCCTTTTCCTTTGTGGGTGTTGAGTGCATTTGAGTTGGTACCTTCTGTCTTTAGTTTTTACCTTTCTTCGTGTTACAAGTGCCCGTCCAAAAATTTAATTCCAGCGTCTTTAATTATATGTTGAAAAGTATGCTTTCCTACTTTCTATGACTTTAAATTTTCCCAACAACAATGACCTCATTGCTATTCCAAAGCTGAAAACCACACTCAGAGCTACTAATCCACCGTGGATTGGTGCCAGAGGTCACTCCTGTCCTACAAACTCAAGATTATCACTGATCTGGTTGTGATAATTAAAATCCCACCAGATAGAAAGCCTTCCCCTGTCTTGCCTAGCTCCTGTCCAGTGCTCTTTTGCTCAAGCACGTGTGTGCTTTTCAGTTACCTTCTGTGTGCACAGGCTGGTCACGTTAATGCAGTACTTCTGTGTACACTTATAGAGCTCTAGAGTCACTTTACAAGCAACACTTCCTTTCAAATCTGTAATCTAGGAGAACAAGTCTGAGGACTCTCATGCCTGCTAAATAATGCCGTAAATAAATCCTCCACCCCTCTACACTACGTAACTGTAACTAAATCTCATTAGCCATCTTTCCTGACAGAGCCACTTTCACACTGTCATAGCTTGCTAACTTTCAGCAATAGAAAAGTTAGCAAGTCTCTTATTCTTCACCCTTCCTCTAATCCTGACTCCTTTTTAGCGCTACAAAGTAAAAATGTTCACTCACTCACTCAGGTACCTCTCTTGCTTCCGAAATCTCCCAGTGTCCTCAGAGTCAAGACCCTGTGACCTCAGGAAGCTGGTTTGTGTCTAGCATCTTGAGCCGTGCTCCCCTCCTTTGTCCCATTTCTATGCCTTCTGTCCTCCTCTCTGGGTTTGCTATGGATCACAGCTATTTCTTGTCCTTTCAGTCTCAGCTCAGATGGCAGTTTGTTTGTTTGTTTGTTTGTTTTTTGGGGGGGGAATTCAGTAAGAAGAACTAGATCACACATTCCCCCACCATGTAGCTCAGTATTTATAACATTATCACTTTAAATTAATTTACTGTCTAAGTCACAAGCAAATAATTCCTTAGATGGCAGAAGGTAGAGCTGCCATTGGCCAGCACTGTGCTGGCACAGACCATGTAATCTACTGTTGTTATGAATGATAATTAAATAATGGATGCTAACACGATTCAGCTAATTATGGGTTTGCTAAAGCTGGTCAGTGTTAGGTATTAATTATCAATATGAAATCATAGGGGGAGAGGGCAAAATAGATAACAAGATATCACTGTTTCATGCTGGACAGAATCCAGGGTTTCCTAAGCCATAAACAGGCTTATCAAATGTCAGGACAGGCTGAAGGGGTGGCTGCATGCTTAAGAACACTTGCTGTTCTTGCAGAAGACCTGGGTTCTGATCCCAGAACCCATATTGTGGCTCACGAGCCCTCCCACCATCCCCTCTCTGACCTACACTGACATCAGGCATACGTGTAGTACACATACAGACAAAACACCCAAACTCCTAAGATTAGGTCAGTCAGTCAATAAGTGTTTCATGGGTATTTGAAAGATGTCTTGCAAGTATCTTGCCAAAGTTTAAGGAAACCAAACCACTGACAATGAAACTAGCGACACCCAAAGCAGTGACAACCGAAGCGGTGACAATTGAATCCGTGGTGACCAACCCGGTAGACCTCAGCTCCAAAAATTGAGTTTTTAAGCTTCAAGTTAAAATATGTCACTGACAGGTCATTTTTGACTTATAAATCTACTTAGACATAATATTGTAAGATTTCAAAGTAGGTCTTATTTCAATCTGATGTGATGAACTGTCCCTTCCTGAAAAATAAATGACTTAGGAATAGCATGGTGCCCAAACTCTGAAATGCGTGGTTTCTGAATATTAGTAGATCTCTGTAGAATATTTCTGGTAAGAAAATGAAAATCGGCATTAAGTTAGGTGGAAACTGACACAACAAATATCAGAGCAGAGTGAGCTATGGAGCTGATTTAACTCCATAGTTGAATTTCCACTCAACTTATCTTGTCCTTTGCCCCACCTGCTTTGCCATCCCCCGCTTCCTCACAAGGTGGCAGAGAAAGCTTTTTAGTTAAACACTTATCTATTCAAGAGAGAAAAGACTTCTTCCTCAGAAGAGCCCAGTACTTGCAGACCATTTACGTCACATCTCACGAGCAAAAACTGAGTCACATGGCACAGGGAAAATCATTCCTGTGGCCTTGTTGATTTGATCCTGGGATTCTGAGCTGAGCCCGTTTCTGCTGCAGTAACATTGTGAGGATCTCAGCTCAGGGGGAGACAAGCACATAGAAAACTGCAGGGTATTCCCTCAAGAAAAACGGAGTGACTGGGCCTCAATGTGGCATAACATGATTCTTCTACAATTGTGCTTTTTGTGTGCACTATAGACAGAAGGTCTGTAACAACCATCTTTATAGTACAGGTTAGTGAAGTTCAATGTGCGCTCAAGTCGAGCTGAGAAACACAAAGGCTCCTGTGTTAGCATATACTCTATGTTAATCTGACTATTATATCCAGTGACCCACTTTTCCCTTCACCTACAGACGGTAATCAGGAGGGGTGTGGGTGTGTTTGTCTGTGGTAGGAGGGTTCACACGTGTGTCATAGCGTGAATTGGTCAGAGGACAACTTTCAGGAGTTGTTCTAGTTTGCTTTCTGTTGCTGTGGTAAAACACAGATCGAATCCGACTTGGAGAGCAAAGGGTTTGTTTCATCTTACCACTGGTCACAAGGCATCATTGACGGAAGTGAAGCAGGGAATGAACCTCAGGCCACAGACAAATCTCGCTTAACGGTTGCTCCCCCGGGGCTTTCTCACACAACTCAGGACCACCCGCCCTGGAGTCACACAGCCCACAGAAGGGCTGGGCCCTTCTGTATCAATCATTAATCATGAAAATGCCCCGTAGACTTTGTTCACGGGCTAATCTGATAGAGGTATCCTCTCATTTGAGATTTCCTCTTCCCCGAAGAACCTGTCTGTGTCAAATTGATAAACAACTATCTAACGCTCTCCTCTGCTTCTGGGGATTGAACTCGGACAGGCAGGATTGCATGGCACCTACTCATATCCACTTTTATTATTATTATTAATAATATTATTAATATTGCCATATTATTGCCTCTAGATTTTTGTATGATAGTATACAGCAGACAGTCGACATTTTCATATATTAAATTGAAATGAAATGAAATGCTATACTTCTTTTATATTCTGCACATTGACTAGTATATGTGAGTGCTCACATGCACACTCTTATTAGAAGCTATCCAGGGCAGATGGGTGTGAGGGTGCACGCCAGTAACCCCAGCACTTGCAAGGCAGAGGCAGAAAGATAACTGAAAGTTTGAGGCAACCTCAAGTACATAGTGAGATCCAGGACAGCTAGGGTGACTTTGCTAGGATCTTCTCTTGCCACTGTGAAAAAAATCACCAACAAAAACAACTTAAAGCAGAAGGGTTTTTGAGTGACAATTCCAATGCATCACTGTAGGAAAAAAAAAAAAAAGTGTCAGGAACTTGAAGCAAGCAGTCACACTGTTTACACAACCAGCAGCCACGGCTGATGAATGCATGCAAGCAGCATCCAAGAGTGTTCAAGTCTCTTTCTCTGATCTTATATAGTCTGGGGCATCCTTTCCAGGGGATGAATGTCAACTCCTGTGGACAAGTCTTCCCATATTGATTAACGTAATCAAGATAATCCCTAACAGGCATGTTCACAGACCAACCTAATCTAGACTTCCTTGAGGACCCCTTCTTAGGCGACCCTAGTTGTGTCAAGTTGACAGCGATGACTACCACCGTGATGTATGAGGTGCTGTCTCAAAAAAATTACAAAAGAAAAAATGGGGGGAATAAGAGGAGGAAAAGGAACAGGAGGAGACAAACTGGTCAGAATAAATTTAGTGTTTTCCTGTTTTTCCATGCATAGAGTTCACCCAAGTCAGCCCACCATGTGAGACGGGCACGGATCAAGAGTAATTTCCAAACTGTGGGAACTCGCAGCTTCTCTCGGTGGCTCTAAGCTGCGCTTGTTGCCAAGGTCACTGTGGTTTCCAGAGCCTCACTTTTCTAAGACTGAAAATATTTTGTTACTTAAAAAATGTCACATTATTTACATAAATAAAAATAAATTATGTTTATCATGTAATTTAGATAAAGAGGGCTTAGGTCGAAATCAAAATAAAAAACAGGTTATTTGCACTGAAGTCCCCCTCTCTTAGGAGAGCCCGAAAGTATTTATGGAACAGTGCTCTTTCTCGATGCTGCTCCGCTGGGCTCTATCTCTCCTCCTTGAGTCTTCAGCCTTGTTTCTTCTGTTTCCAGCTGCCTTCATCCATCTGCACTTCTATAATAGGATGTCACTGGCTGGGTAATTTGTGAAAACAGTAGTTGATTTCTTCACAGATTGGGAGAGACTGAGAAGCCCATGATCATGGTACTGCCAGTGAGGGCAGTCACACCGCATCCTCGGTGACAGAGGGCAAGAGAGGACAAGTGTCATGGCCTCCCTTAGCAAGACACCAAGTCCATTTCCATAGTGGCAATAAGCCATTCCTGAAGGTGGATCTCTCAGAACTTAACACACATGCCCTCAACCCCGACCCCAAACCTGTTGCATTGGGCATTAACTTCCCAACACTTACATTTTGGAAGAGGCATATTCTAGTCCTATCAATTGCCACTCCTTTTTACCCACCACACTAATGAGAATCTCTGTAGAGCTTCCCAGGTGTCTAAGAAATGAAGGATGAATAAACAAAATATTAAAAATGTATTCTGCCACTTAAGAGACCCAAATTTAAAACTTAGTGTAATATTGTTTGTCCAAGATCATAAAGATAAAAAAAAATCCTGATTAATTTAATAGATAAAGAATAAATTGACTGCCCAAATCTGTAAGGGCAAATATAGTCTTTAAAAAAAAATTACCTAAACCCCAAATAAACACATGAAAGAATTAAGCATTTCTAAACAATATTCATCATGTCTCATAAATGTGTATGTCAACAAACGGCCTTGAATTTTTACGTCACCCACCTACGCATGACTTTCCCTCACTTCAGCATCACAGCCATTCTTTATGCTTAGGCCACATCAGATCTCTGAGGCCAGCTCTGATCTTGCATGTTTAATAGTCTCAAAGCTAAAGGCCTTTGACTCACTAACCTTTGCATATGACCCCATGACAGCATGTTAAATTCAAATAAATATGTAAGACTTTAACGACACTCTGCTATGTGAATTTCTTCCTGCTACCGTTGGGAGACAAGTTTCCCAAAGGAGAATGGTCTTCCTCGCGCCAGCATCAACAGCACTCTGAGACATACAAGTTAAATCATAGTTTCTTTGACTCAGGGGTCATCTACCACGATCCAGTCACCTGCATGTTCACTTCACCCACCTCTACTTGTTATCAATGCTCATCTCCAGGTCTGATGAGTTCCCTTTCCACTGGCCTCCTTCTAATTTATTTTTCCTCTTCATTTTGTCCTCCGCTGTCACTCTTTGGCTCTTATGTTACTCTGCTCCTACTGTGAACTCTACTACCCAAGGCTGAGAGAGGAAGGACAAAGCAGTTAGACTTTGAACCATGTAAGTCATTGCCTTGCTTTCAAATCTTAAAATAAAATAAAAATAAATAAAAATTGAGATGATTGCATTTACTCAAAGCAAAATCCCATGTCTTATTTACATGAATTAAGGATGTACAGGAGCATAAAGAGGTCTTTGAATTTGCCTCTATTTTAATTTGATTAGTAGGTAATTTTGAAATGTAGAGAATAATGATACTAAACTGAATAAATCATTATAAGTATTAATTGTTTTTCTTCTTCAGTGTGATTATAGTCATTTCAAGATAATGTGTTAATTTGATTTAGCTAGACTTTCTCATAATAATCAAACTCTTTACTCAAGAGAAAATTATATAAATTTAAAGACATCTACATGATTCTGGCCCAAAATTTATAAACACTTACATTTAATTAGAATACAGTTTACATATAAGAGTCTCTAGTAAATGGTTTCATGTCATGTTCAGAAAGAAAAGACTATTACTAACATAAACATATTTTAACAGTATTGTTTTACTGTAATATGTTTCACTAAAATAACAACTAAGGAATCATATAAACAACAGCAAGGAATGTTGGGATGATATCTCAGCTCTCGGCCATAAACTAAACTCTGTAGATAGGGTTCATTGTCTTTATTAGATGAATTTGACACCACTTTTCAAATAGAACATTGAAGAATGGTTAACACCAAAATGAATGGAGCCGGTAAGCATCTCCCAGGAAAGTAGTTAAATTACAAAAAACAAAAACAAAGAACAACTCAATAATGTTTGTAATCAAGGTCAGAGTAACACCTGAGCGAGGAATGTTCTGTCTGCAGAATCCAGATTGGCCAACTAAACTTTGCGTTTCTTTCTTGACGGTGAGAGGGTTCAGATGCAATAACTCACTCTTCACCTTAGGAGTATCTCTGCATGCCACATCACTGGACTCCTAAGAATTTCTCGGAAGTAGACAGTCCTTGAATATTGATTAAATTTCTCATCTCTGAAGCACAAACACGTCCAAAGCTGTTGCAAACTCCTGCTCCCTTGGTCCAATTAGCATAATGTCATCAGTATAGTGCACCGATGTGATATTTTGTGGAAGAGACAATCAAGTTCCCTTCTAACTAAGTTATAGCACAGGGTTAGAGAGTGACCTATCCTTGACGTAAAAGTGTAAAGGCATGCTGCTGTCCTTGCCAACTGAAAGCAAATTGCTTCTGGAGGTCCTTATGAACAGGTGCTGAAAAAAAGAAAAGGCATTTGCAAGATCACTAGCTGCATGCCATGTACCAGGAAATGTGTTAATCCGCTCAAGTAAGGCAGCACATCTGGCACAGCAGCTGCAATTGGAGTCACTACTTGGTTGAGTGTTCGATAGTCAACTGTCATTCTCCACGATCGAGCTGTCTTCTGCGCTGGCCAGATAGGAGAGGTAAAGGGAGACGTGGTGGGAACCATCCCTGCATCTTTCAAGTTCATGATGGTGGCACTAATTTCTGCAGTCCCACCAAGGATGCGATACTGCTTTTTGAGTCACTATTTTCTCTGGCACAGGCAATTCTGAAGGCTTCCATTTAGCCTTTCCAATCATAATATCCTTCACCTCACAGGTCAGAGAACCAACATGAGAATTCTGCCAATTTCCATGTATATTTATCTCAATTATACATTTTGGGACTTGAGAAATAACCACAAGATGAGTTTGGAGACCCACTGGACCTACAGTAAGACCGACTTCAGCCAAAACTCCATTAATCACCTCCTTAAGACCCTACTTTAAGGAAGGCCAAAATGGTTTTTTGAGGTCTCCTGGAATCAGCATCAACTCAAAACCAGTATCCAATAGACCTCGAAGGTCTTGTTTCCTTTCCCTCAGTGTGCAATTGCCCTTATAACTGCTCTGGAGATGGACTGGAGAAAGACAAACAGTAAAACTCTTAGAAACTTCATCAATGTCCTTCCTCAAGAAAAACTGGCCATCCCTTCATTAAAAGGAGTTCTGGGTTTTCAATCTACTCACGTCTGGAAACTGGTTCACAGGCGAAGATCTCCTTTTGCCATGGTCCAATGGAGCCCTTTCATTTGTTTGAGAATTTTTCTGCTTATATCAATCAAACAAAAAATGCAGTAGGCTTCCTATCTGTTTAATGCTGGAAACACCATGATTGATTAGCCAGTGCCAAAGGTCTGTACGAGCCACGCCACCACAAAACTCACCTTGCCTATGCTGACCATTATGGGTCAGGCCATTAAGAGCATTAAGAGCCTTGCCTTCTCCACACTACGCTTTACTATAACTATGCTCATTCTGTCTTTAGCAGTTCAGGGCTGCTGCCTCGCCCTTGACACTTTAGAGCCCAATTAAACCCACTGTGTTTAATTCATCCAACTGGGCAACTGTGTCTCCAATCTTATGATCTGGCACAAGAAAAAGGGAGACAAGGAAACTCTTCAAATGAGCTGGTGCCCTCTCACCCTTTGTGTCTTATAAAATGAGTGAAGGGCATGTCTTCTGTGACGTCCCATTGTGGAGGATTGGGTTTTACGCATCGTGCCCATTCTAGCATGGCAGTTTCTCTGAGCTTAAAAATCCCTTCATCAAAACTAAGCCAAGGGATATCAGGCATCTCCAGCTCCTTTTTAGTAGGCTATCTTCTGTCAAGTGCTTCCGTCGACCTTTCAAACAATCTTTTGACTTCCTTCTTAACTGTGTGAGCTTCCATAGTAAACCTAGAATCTCCAGTCCGAGAGCCCATATCAATAAACTCAGACTGATCCAGTATTATGTTTCTTCCACCCTTGAAATCCATTCCCACACACATTCCCCAGACTTCTTTAATGAATTAGCAAACTCCTTAAGCCCTTTAGTAGGTAGTGTGCCTCCTCATGAACTATACTTTCTATCTCCCCTCTAGGCTTGTGCTTAGCCTTAAGTCCAGATGTTAATTTGGATGCAGCTATTGGAGGACCCAGAGAGACATCAATATTGTTTTGCCTTGTATCTCCTTTAGGGATGGTCACTGCTGAGTTAGTAGAGAATGAAGGGTTAATTTCTTCAGTTAAAGGCAAAAAAAAAAAACAAACAGGCAGGATTTTAGGAGGTGGGAGGACATCGTCTGCTGAGGCTGGAAAGACTGCATCAAGTGAGAAGCCCTTGAGAATCTGTTGGTTTGGCGTTCTCAGCTCCAATATGGTCCTCCCACACATCCCCATCCAAAGGCACAGAATCCCCCTCTCTTCCAGCTGATGCCGCCACTCTAACCGCTGACACTCTCCAAGGTTGAGACTTGAATTTTCACTGTAATTCAGCTAACCCTATAATTAGGGCTTCAGTTTAATTTTCCTGAAACTCAGATTCTGGCTGCTGGAGAGAAGAGTCTTTTCCAGGGCACACTTAGAATGCTTTAGACTGTGGGTGAACATCCGGAGCTGGTCGATTTTACCAAGTTCATTGTTGTCCTTCGCCACATTCTGAGGTGCTAGAAGTTGATCAGTTTTAGCACGGAGCTCGTTTCTGTCCTTTGTCAATTCCTCCAGAGATGCTAGAGCAAGTGACCAGCATCATCATTTTCCTTATTTTCCACTAATTGTCAAAAGTTTTATGTACAGCATCTACAACTGTGTTGCCTCTGACAACTGCTGGATAGGGATAAGCACTTGCACTTGTCTCCTTAAACTGGTGAAGCAGATCATGCCATGAGCTTTCAGTATTCTCCGAGCTCCTGGGAGAGGCTTCTGCACCCGGACAGGCTCCAGTAACTGTCGGTGATGGCAAACTGAGAAGCCTAATCCAGATTCTAAAAATATTCACCCCTGTACTTGTTGCTCTAGAACCGCTTCTGGAACCCAAATCTGTTTTATTCAGGTTTCTCTGGAGAAATAGAACTTATAGAATAAATGAATATATGTGTGTATATATGTGTGTGTGTGTGTGTGTGTGTGTGTATACACACATATATATACACATATATTCATTTATTTATTTATTCATTTATTTATATATATGACTTGTTAGAATGGCTTACAGGGTGTGGTCCAGCTAGTACAATTGTTATCTATCTATCTATAGAAGGTCCAAGAATCCAGTAGTTGTTCAACCCACAAAGCTGAATGTTTCAATTGGTCTAATTTGTCTTCGCTGTACACCAAAATCCTGAAGAAATGGGCTCTAACGCCAGAGAAGGAATGGACTTTCCAGTGACATTGAATAAGAAGAGCAATTATAGAAATGTGTCTTACAATCTCTCTGTTTTGTACGCCTCTCTCTGTGGCATTTGTTAGAAAAATAACCATGGCCAAATTGTTAATATTATTGTTACTATTGATTAAAACTGTGAAGGAGAGTGTAAGAAGATCTCATTTTATATTTCCTCTACATCTCAATTACTTTAAAGGGCTTTTCTTTCTTTTTAATATAAACACATTGAAGATCTGGGGGATTCAGTCCACAGTGAAAGCCTTGAGTAACCAAGATATGATATCAGCAAAATGAATGAAACACTTACCAGCATGTTCGCAACAATAGAGTAGACAAATCGGAACTTGAAAACAGGGTAAATGACTCACCAAATAAACTAAAAAACTGCTGCATAAAACAAGGTTTTCCCCATGGATCTTCTCTTCAGGTGTATGCCACCAGGAGACACTGCCTACATTTAAAGCGTATCTTCCCTTCCAAACAATCTGATCAAGAAAACTTCCCTACAGATGTGTCCAATGGCTTGCCTCTTAGCTGATTATAGATCAAATTAACAACTGAAGTTGAAAAAAAAAATCATCAATTTCTGTTGGTTCTTGGGCTTTGTTGATACGTTTTCATTAATGTGTCATGATTCCACGGTTTCATTCTGTTTATTTTCTTCCCCAGCCTTAGAATCAGTCATGTGTCTAGGACTCCCATGATCTCTCTGTTAGAGAATGTTTAAATGATCCTGTGTATTGCCACTTCTGTCTTCGTCAAACCCAATATGAATTTGTAGTGAATGCCTCTAATTCTGAAATTAGCTAATCACCCTCACTCCTTCTTTCTATGTTTTTGTAGATTTTGCCCTGAAGGTGAGAAATACGGCTCCCAGCATCTGCCACTTGTGCACATACCTTTCAGTTCCAGCCTGTATGCATGGTGCGAGCAGAGTATCTCTTTTCCATCCCCCTGGAAGTCAGTTTCCGCAGTACTGTGTGCAGTTCCTTCTACACTTAGTCCTACACTTGGTTCTACTATTTCCAAAGCTGCTCAGCCTATGTCCCTCCTTACAGCTTCTCTTGCATTTGCAATATAGAAACATTCATTTTACAATCAACTTCTTTCCTTGGGCTTACATACATTAAAGTTCCCACTCTCTGCTATATCTTCTAATGGTTCTGAAGGTATCTGTCACTACAATCTTCCAGAATAGTTTGTCATCCTGAATTCCCCTGTTGTGCCACCTGTTTGTCCCTTTCCCTCCCTACTAACTCCTCCACTCCTCTCCTTTTCCAGGATGTCACAGAATTAGAACAGCACCATACATAGAGTTTTTCAGACTGGCTTGTCTCAGTTAGTATAAATTATTCCAAAATGAGAAATTCAGAGACAATGGATTTAAAGTTTAGATAGAGGGACATAAGTTTTGAAAATGGGTTAAGCTTTGTTTCATTCTGTTTATTTAATTTTTTAGTTAGAATTTTCTATGCTTACATTGCTTCCACCTCTTCTCATTCAAACTCCTCTCATGTCCTTCTTCCCACATTCTCTCTCAAATTCATGACCTTCATTCTTTAATTATTATTGTTATGCACGCATACACAGGACACAGTGCACACACAAACACGCACACACACACATACACCATATTGAGTCCTTTTAGATTTTCTCAGATTAAAATATGTAAACAGCAGATTTCAAGTAGTCTTGTAGCATTTGATGTCACTGAGACTTGATAGAAAAATACCAAGTTACTTTCTTGAAAAAAATTAATTCTATAACCTATAAGACATGTAGGAACTGTCAGTCTCAATTGTTAGGTTTGTCTTATCTAACAGAGACCAGCTGCCTCTGAAGTAATAGAATTTACCCACAGCTAGAACTCAAGTCATTTACAGGATACGGTTAAGAGAGTTCTTTTATTCTAAATTTATTTTAATAGCAGACTTCTTGAGAGACCATATTATGTTTAAAAACCAAATACCCATCGGTAGGATACAGCAAAAACTATGTCTTAATAGTGTGCTATTTAAAGTACAAAAAATTATATCGCACAGAAGCTTGAAAATGGAATGTAATAACCTGGCGGTTAAAGAGTAAGAGTTCTACTTAAAGACAAGCAATTATTTAGACAATGGTGAGCGTGTATTTAAGACCCTAGAAACTTCTTTATTGTTGAATTAAAATCATTAGGTAGGGAAATGTTATTCCAGCTGCTGCTGCCCCGGAGGCAGATTAAAAACATGTCTTGATGTATTCAGGGAGAAGATGCCAACACTTGGCTCTAGAGCTGGGCGCGCATGCTCACTCTCCAGCTCTGAATCAGTGGCTGATGCTATTGTGCTGTTCTCATCTAAAGCCAGGAAGCCCGAACCAGAAATTCTCTGTAAACCCTAGTCTTATGTGATATTTAATCTGATCTTTGGGAAAGTAAAACTCAGGATATTTTTGCACTGGACTTCTGGATTTGGGGGCTTCTTAACTAAATAGAGCAAACTACTGATTATTTGGGGGTTTTTGAAGAGCGATTTCAGTAGGGAATAAGGATCATTATATTGTTTAAAATTTTTATTAAAGCTTATGGATTTGAGTAAAATAATCTAGATTTGGGGCTTACAAATAATTTTTTTACATGAGTTTGAAAACTGTTAGCCAGTTCAGACTAGACATATCTTTTTCAAGTCCTTCAAAACATCTTTGCTAAAATTATACCATCGCTTTATTAAAAATGACATTCCCCAAGTAATTATTTAAATTCATAGGTCTTAGAGAAATGAAAATTTAGGGCCCTAGAAACACTTGTCAAGGTCTGTAAGATTTTGCTGATTTTAAACCTTTGAAAATTAGTTAACCAACGGAACAGGAAGCTTTTTAAAGCATCCCTCTCACCAACTATGAACTGGTAAATATTTTTCTAGTTATAATTCAGTAAAAGCATGAATGTGGTATTGAGGTTCCTGCAGAAGCTCAGATGTTGAAAGCCTGACTTTCAGCTACCGGTGCCAAGGAGGGGAAACTGATCACGAGGGTGCTAGCGTCATCAGAGGATCAAGCAGAGAATAATACATTCATCAGTAAACTATTGGGCAGGATGGGATCTAGTTGGAGGAAGCAGGTGAATCGTCCCACTTGTCCCAGGACCTTCCTTCCTCACAGCCCCTCCCTGCCCCTCTCTGCTTCCTGCCTGCTGTGAGATTTCTGTATATGCTTCTCCTCTATACCCTCCCGCCTTGCTATATCTCACTAAAGGCCCAGAAAGGCAGTCAAGTGACCTTTGACTAAAGGGAGAGAATAGCACTGGCTTCCTCCATTTCTCTACTTTTCACCTGCCACAAACTAAGCAATTATTCCAACACCCCTCCCCATAAGATGAACTGGATTCTCTGAAACCACGAGCCAAAAATAAATCTTCCATCCTTTTAACTGTGTCTTATGATCTAGTCACAACAATGCCCAGAGGTTACAAAGAAATGAACACCTATAGTTTAGTAATGAAGAAGTCTTAATTAATCAATTTCTTCAAATCCATAATCTCTGCTCAGTGAATAGATCCAAGGATTAGTTATAAAGATATTCAAAAATTATTTTGTGAAGGCAAATATCAGAAACCTCATATATCAAGAGGTACGTACTGTTTTGTCTTAGTAAGTAAAAGTAAGTAACATATAAATTACACCTTTTACATTTTTTAACTCTTCCAATAATATCAGATACTATTGCTATCCACACTGAAGGAATTTATGTGCAAAGAGATTAAGCAACTTTCTTTTTTTAATTTTATTTTTAATATTAGTTACAGTTTGTTAACTTTGTATCCCTGCTGTATCTCACTCCCTCTTTCCCTCCCAACCCTACCCTCTCACCCTCAACTTCTCCCTGCCCTTTTCCAAGTCCACTGGTGGGGAAGGACCTCCTCCCCTTTCATCTGATATTGGTTTGTCAGGTGTCTTCAGGACTGGCTGCAAAGTCCTCTTCTGTGGCCTAACAGGACTGCTCCTCCCTTGGGGGGGAGGGGTGTCAAAGTGCCCACCATTGAGTTCATGTCAGAAACAGTCCTTGTTCCCCTTATTAGGGTACCCACTTGGATAATGAGCTATGAAGGGCTACATCTGAGCAGAGGTTCTAGGTTGCATCCATACATGGTCCTTGGTTGGAGAAACACTCTCATAAAAGACCCCTGTGCCCAGATATATTTGGTTCTTGTGAAACTCTTGTCCTCTCCAGGTCATATTAACTCCCCCCCACCATCTGTTTTTGATTCCCTGAACTCTGCTGAAGGTTTAGTTATGAGTCTTAATATCTGCTTTGATACACTGCTAGGTAGAGTCTTTCAGAGGCCCTCTGTGGTAGGCTCCTGTCCTGTTACTTGTTTTCTCCTATGTCCAATGCATATCCCATTTGTCTTTCTAAATGAGGATTGATCATCGTACCCTGGGTCCTCTTGTTTATCTTCTTTAGGTGTATAGATTTCAGTATGTTTATCCTATCTTATTGGTCTATATAAGTGAGTATATGCCATGTGTGTCTTTCTGCTTCTGGGATAACTGAGAATGATCTTTTCTAGTTCCCACCATTTTCCTGCAAATTTTATGATTTCCTTGTTTTTAATTGCTGAATAGTAGTATTTAATTGCTGTGTGTAAAAGTACCACAATTTCTGTATCCATTCCTCAACCGAGGGACATCTGGGTTGTTTCCAGGTTCTGGCTATTACAAATAAAGCTGCTATAAACATGGTTGAGCAAATGTCCTTATTGTGTACATGAGCATCTTTTGTATATATGCCTAGCAGTGGTATAGCTGGATCTTGAGGAATCACTATTCCTAATTGTCTGAGAAAGCACCAGATTGATTTCCAAAGTGGTTGTACAAGTTTACATTCCCACCAGCAATGGAGAAGGGTTCCCCTTTCTCCACAACCTCTCCAGCATGTGTTGTCACTTGAGTTTTTGATCTTAGCCATTCTGAGGGGTGTAAGGTGAAATCTCAGGGTTGTTTTGATTTGCATCTCCCTGATGGCTAAGGACGTTGAGCATTTCTTTAAGTGTTTCTCTGCCATTCTGTATTCCTCTACTGAGAATTCTCTGTTTAGCTCTGTTCCCCATTTTTCAATTGGATTGCTTGATTTGCTGCTTTTTAACTTCTTTAGCTCTTTATATATTCTGGATATCAGCCCTCTGTATAAATATAGGGTTGGTGAAGATTCTTTCCCAATCTGTGGGCAGTCGTTTTGTTTTGATGACTATATCCTTTACTTTACAGAAGCTTTTCAGTTTCATGAGGTCTCATTTATTGATTGTTGCTCTTAGAGCCTGTGCTGATGGTGTTCTGTTCAGGAAGTTATCTCCTGTGCCAATGAGTTCCAATGTCTTACCCACTTTTTCTTCTAACCGATTTACTATATCTGGTTTTATGTTGAGATCTCTGATCCACTTGGACTTCAGTTTTGTGCAGGGTGATAAGTATGGATCTATTTTCATTTTTCTGCATGTAAACATCCAGTTGGACCAGCACCATTTGTTGAAGATGCTGTCGTTTTTTCCCACTGAATGGTTTTGGCTTCTTTATCAAAAATCACATATCCATAGGTATGTGGGTTTATTTTGGGGTCTTCTATTCAGTTCCATTGATCCACTATGCTATTTCTATGCCAATACCATGCCGGTTTTATTACTATTGCTCTGTAGTACAGCTTGAGATCAGGGATGGAGATGCTTCCAGACGATCTGTTGATGTACTGGATCATTTTGGAAATTCTGGGTTTTTTGTTTCTCCATATGAATTTGATAATTTTTCTCTCAAGATCTATGAAGAATTGTGTTGGTATTTTGATGGGAATTGCATTAAATGAGATTAAACAACTTTCTTGGGTTTGTTTATTAGTTCTCTTAAAATAACAATGCCGAGTTGTATCCATTTTCTTGCAAATATCTTTATTTCATTTTACTCTATGACTGGATAAAATTCTAGTGTGTATATGTACCATACTCTTGTTAAGTATTCTTCCGTTAATGGACATCTGAGCTGGCTCTGTCCCCATGGTATTGTGAGAGTGTTGCAACAAGCATAGATGTGCTATGTGAGGACCTCTGCATGCTGACGTAAATAGTCCTTTGGTTTTATACTCAGGATATAAACAGTGCCGCTGTTGTAAAATAAAATTAAAATTTACTATTGATATATCTTTTAGTAATGCTACTGTTACTCCTAAACAGCTGTATAACCAAATCACCACACAGAGACTAGGATTTATTTAGTTAACCTAGAACACATTGCTGGGCAATAGTTACTCCATCCCAAACCTCCAAGCCCTCATAGTTTCCTAACATTTAGATGCACCCATTATACTTGCTTTTTGTGAAATCTTAGGTCTAGTTCATTTCTCCACATCATTTCAAGACCTCTCCTCCAGCCTCTCTCTCCCAGTTTTCTCTCTTCCTCTCCTCCCTCCTTCCTGTACTCTCACTCCTCCCCTCTCCTGCCTACTCCTTCCTCTCCATTGCTCAACATTGTGGCTGGTTGTTTTATTTTGGCATGTTTACACAAAGTTGAGACAGGTGGTGCCTAGAATAAGTATTACAATGCAATGTCCGGATTGAAACCAGAGAGTGGGGGAGAGAAATCAGCATTTGAATGGACAAGGGTAAAGTGTATACACTTCAAAAGAACATTGTACCAACACGCCCCTTTTAGGCTTTTCAGTTCTCCTCACTGAGCTCCATGGGCTGTTCCAGCTTACTGTATAACCACACTAGCACATGGAAACTTTCCTCCTTCCCCTGGTCCTCAGAGTTTGTTCTCATTTGTTTACCTGACATTGCCCACTTTGAGGTGAGAGAGAATCTCAAAACAGCTTCCCTTTGCACCTCTCTGATGGTTAACAATGTACTTGCAAGTGTTTATTGGCCGCATATTTACTCTTGGGGGAATTAGAGGTGAGTGTGCGTGTGTGTGTGTGTGTGTGTGTGTGTGTGTGTGTGTGTGATTTTTGCAGTTCTTTGTATACTCTAGGTATTAATCCCCTACCTGATGTATAGTTGGTAAAGATGTTTTTTTTTTTTTTCCCATTGCATATGTGGGCTGCTTCTGCTATGCTGATTCTTTTTTTTTTTTTCATTGTTTTAGCAAAAGTCTTTTTTTTTAATTTTATTTTTTTCTTATCAGTTACATTTTATTAACTCTGTATCCCAGCCGTGTCCCAATCCCTCATTCCCTCCCAGTCCCTCCCTCCCTCCCTCCCTCCCTCATCTCCACCGTGCCCCTTGCCAAGTCCACTGATAGGGGGGACCTCCTCCCCATTCATCTGATCCTGTTTTATCAGGTATCTTCAGGACTGGCTGCAAAGCCCTCCTCTGTGGCCTAACAGGACTGCTCCTCCCTTGGTGGGTGGGGAGGCCAAAGAGCCAGTCATTGAGTTCCTGTTAGAAATAGTCCTTGTTCCCCTCACTATGGGAAGCCAATTGGTTACTGAGCTACCACAGGCTACATCTGAGCAGAGGTTCTAGGTTACATTCATACATGGTCCTTGGTTGCATGTCAGTCTCAGAAGCTATGCTGATTCTTTATCCATGCTGTACAGGTTTTAAACTTATGCTTATATGTTTTAATACCTTGTTTATTTTTTCCTCCAGTTCTGACTTTCATGTCATACATTAGGTCTTTGATTTTTTTTTTTTTTGCATGGTTTTTTGGAAAGAGTGAGAGCTACAGATTGTGTTTTCTTTTTCTAAAATTGGACACCCTGTGTTTCCAGCACCAGCCATTGAATAAGCAATATTTTTCCCAATATATGTCTTTCCAAAGTATGTTTTGTCAAGAATTAGGTGGAAGGCAATTTAGGAGTTGTTTGTTTTTTCTCTCTCTCTCTCTCTCTCTCTGCTATTCCAATTGTCTATATGTCCGTTTCTTGGCAATACTATGCTGATTTTGCTTCTATGGCTCTGTGGTTATTTTATAAAGATAAACATGTCTTCAAAATTGCTCCTTACTTAAGACTGCATTGATTCACTATATGTGGCTCTAACTACATAGCCCAGCCTGAGCCAAAGTTGAAAATTCTTTTGCCACAGCCAGCTAAGTGCTGGGATTACAGGTATGAGCCATACCTGGCGTAAGCAGCATTTTTTTTTTTTTTGTTAGACATTTTTAAGGAAGTTGCTCTCTTCTAGGTTCATCAAAGTTGGGAAGGGATAGAAAGTAATTTTCATTCATACCAGTATGTTTAAATTACAGAAATGGTGTTGGTATACCTTTCCATATTTGTATGTTTAAAATGCATATATCAGTTTTGAAATAAGAAAGCAATATTGATTTTTCTTTTACTTCTTGAATAGACTGTGCCTGAAAGTAAAAGCTAAAAACCTCTGTCTCAAGCTGCACAACATGTTCAAATGACAATTGGTGATCTCTAAAATTGATATGCCCCATCCTATTCCATCATTTAGCAAGATGCTTTATTCAGCCCAGAAATATCTCTTAATATGTGATCATTCATTTTATTTTAGAAATAGCTATATGTTTTTCTTCAAAGAATGTCTGCATCTGAGAAAATGTTATAAAGTAGAATAAAATAAATAAAAGCTTTTCCCCTCAAACTTTATTTTAAGGCTTGATTTCAGCTGACTGAATCAGATCAAGTTCAGTAATTTTTAACGTGCTTAACTTTTACAGTTACACCAGCGATCCATGTGTGCAAAAAGAAAGTTTGGAAACTAAAAATATTTTGAGAATGAAAACATGAGGCTTTAAATGACCACAGCGATAAAGTGATAAAACAAGAAGGTGGATGAGAATTGAAGAGGAAGCAAGCATGTCTGCATCAATAATTGTTCCTGAATAAAAATAAATGTCATGCCTTGAAATGCCAGAAAAGCTGGACAGAAATGAGCACGTGGGAGAGATGGAGTTAAATGTCCTGTATAGGATTAAGTCTTGTGTTACCCTCCTCCACTACTGGTGGGAATGTAAACTTGTACAACCACTCTGGAAATCAATCTGGAGCTTTCTCAGACAATTAGGAATAATGCTAACTCAAGATCCAGCTATACCATTCATAGGCATATATCCAAAAGATGCTCAAGTACACAACAAGGACATTTGCTCAACTATGTGCATAGCAGCTTTATTCGTAGTAGCCAGAATCTGGAAACAGCCCTCAGTCGAGGAAAGGATACAGAAATTGTGGTACATTTACACAATGGAATACTACTCAGCATTTAAAAACAAGGAAATCATAAAATTTGCAGGCAAATGGTGGGAACTAAAAGAGATCATCCTGAGTGAGGTATCCCAGAAGCAGAAAGACAGTCATGGTATATACTCACTTATAAGTGGTTATTAGACATATGATATAGGATAATCATACTAAAATCTGTACACCTAAAGAAGCTAAGCAAGAAGGAGGACCCTGGATAAGATGATCAATCCTCATTCAGAAAGGAAAACAGGACAGACATTGCAAGAAGGAGAAAACAAGGAACAAAACAAGAGCCCACCACAGAGGGACTCTGAAAGACTCTACCCAGCAGGGTATTAAAGCAGATGCTGAAACTCATAGCCAAACTTTGGGCAGAGTGCAGGGAATCTTATGGAAGAAGGGGGGGGGGATAGAAAGACCTGGAAGGGTCTGAAGCTTCACAAGGAGAACAACAGAACCAAAAAATCTGGGCCCAGGAGTCTTTTCTGAGACTGATACTCCAACCAAGGACCATGCATGGAGGTAACCTAGAACCCCTGTACAAGGGTAATAAGTGAATAAATTGTAATAAATAAAAAATGTTTAAACAGTCTTGTGCTATATTGAATGGCATCCTAGTTTGCTCTCTATTATTCTGATAAAACACTTGGTTTACAGTACCACAATGCTGTCCATCATGAGGGAATTCAGATCAGGAACTCAAATAGAGACGATAAAGCAATATTTTTTGCTTATTGTCTTGCTTTTCTATTGCTATTACAATAAATTATTATCATTTATTAGACCAAACACCTTCTCCCTAAAGGAAAAAAAAAAAAAAAAAGCAACAGCAACCCATGGTAGCCCTATAGCTCAGAAACCCAGCAGCTAGCTTGCCAGGATAAAATCAAAGTATTGGAAAGCCTGTGACTCTTTCTAAAGTCTCTAAAGAAAGATAAATTTCCTCACTTCATTGAGCATAGTATTCCATCTTCCGCAATTGTAAGATGAAGGTCCATTTTCTACATCCTTTGGTTCATGGCTATTTTTCTTCATCTCCAGAACTGTATCAATCTTCTCTGGCCCTTATAATTCTTCATTGTCTTCCTCTGATAGCAACAAATGTCCTCAGAAAGTCAAATGTCATTTGCTTTGGAATTAGTTTGCCATCCACTTCACAGTGTCCTAATCCAAAATATAACATGAGTAGCCCTGATAGATTTGTTGCTTTCCTCTGAAATGTCATGTGCCAGGCTTCCATTGCCCACATTTCTCTTAGTATTCTTACTGTCTATGCTCCCTCAGAAAATCCCATTAAACTCTCAACACTTAATGGCTTTTCCAGCCCAAAGTTCTACACACTTTCACAATTCTCCCTAAAACAACATGATCAGGTCCATTGCAACAACCCCCTACTTCTGGTACCAATTTCTGTCCTAGTTTTATTTCTCTTTATGTGATAAAATACTAACCAAAACAACTCAAGGGGAAATAGTTTGTTTGGCTTACAGATTACAGTCTATCTTCGAGGGAAACAAGCCAGTAAAAGGAGTGTTCCTCCATGCTTTCTGCTTGAGTTCCTGCCTCCAGTTTCCTGCCTTGAGTTCTTGTTCGACATCCTTCAATGAAGGATTGTAACCTTTATGCCAAATCACCTTCTTCCCCTCAAGTTGTTTTTAGTTAGTACCTTAACACAGCAACAGAAATTTAAGTAGGACACATGATAATTATCTACTTTAGTGTGTCATTGATAGCAGGAGGGTTTTCTAAGATACACACTTTTGAATCTACCAGTGACTCCAGCTCAATAGTTCTTAATGGTTCCTCACAATTTGCATACATACCAGGCACATATGTATCAAGTACATATGCAAATTATCTACAGCATTTGTTGTAGAAAGGCACATTTGAAACCACTGGTAAGAAGAACTTGTCTCTTATTTCCTGGTTGTAACTGTCTGTGTTCAGTATTATACACTTACTCTCCTTTATGTCACTGGATTTACTGCCTTCTCCTTGAAGAACAAATGGGGTACCAAGATGTTCTCTCCAGACTTGAGCATTGTTCTCTTGCCTTGGTCCTCAGACATATGGAAATTAATAGTGTTTACTACTTTAACTTGTATTCTTTCCATGATTTCTTTCTCAACATATTTCCACATGTTTATACTCTTTTTTCAGAGTCAAATTGCTATTCTCAGTTGACCAGCTGCTTCTGCCAGTATCCTAACTAATATAGTAGGTTAGGTGGCCAACTAGAAATTAGTTCCCTTGTATCCAGTGTGCCTCAAATTAGAAGGCCTGCCAATATACATGCTGAGTTTTTGGCACCTCTGAACTTGCCAGTTTTATGTCCTTTTGAAGAATGAGAGGAAAATGTTACTGGAAGCTAAAGGAAAGAGACCTCCTGTGAAGTGGTAGACTGCCATCTGTGTTATTACTACAACACTGTAACCTGCATTATTCTGAAAAGTAGACAATATACTAATGAAATATCCACTTGGAATTTCACTGAAAGCACATCACTTCAAGGGTGAGTGACAGCTGGTCATTCTGAACCACAAATCAGAATAGTCAACGAATCCCTCATGTGTCATGTGTTTCTGGCCTTTTTTATTTTTTATGCATATATAAGAAAACAATAGAGATAAGCTAAATCAAGGAGCACAGGGGTCATTAAGATTCAATATTTCTGACCTCTACAAATGACTAAATTTAAGATAGAGCTTCCGGTCAAAGAATATCTCCAGCATGCTCTTGAAAAACATGACCTAAAGATAAAAATGAGGTTATGGGTACAAAATCTTCTGAGACTTGACAAAACTAAGACATTGACTCAGGAAACTATTCAAGAATGCAATGTTCATCTAATTGAATGAGTCCTGAGTTATTAGTTTTGGGTAGAAAGCAATTTGTAATTCAGCAATAGGTAACTAATTTAATACAATATCCAAGACATATTGCGACTGTAAGAACAATGATAGCCACAGACCCTGCTTACACATTTCCTGGGCAGTACTGTGTGTAGTGTAGAAATCCTGGCTCTAGGTAAATTTCCTGACTTCACCTTGCAACATAACTAGACAGTTGGGCTAAATTTTTATATTAGTTAATTTTGCGTACTTGTGGCGAAATCCCCAACCAAACTTAAAACTTAAAAGGAAACTAAATGATTTGGGTTCATCATTTCAGAGGGTTCAGTTCATGACTGCTTGGCTATATGTGTTTGAACAAAACATCGTGGCAGTGGGAACACATGACAGAGGGCAGCTGAGCATGTCATGGCAGACGGAAAGAGACAAACAGGGAGAAAAAGGGATAATATGCCTGCAAGGACCCATGCCCTGTGACCTACACCTTCAACTTTGGCCCCGAGGTTTCTAGAACTTCCAAACTAGCAGCATCAGCTATGAAGCACTGAAAATATGACAGGTCTGATGTCTTGATTTTTTTTGAGCTTAACTTTATTGTGATTTACAACCATATACCTCTGTATAAACTTTTTGTTACTAGAAGTTCTTACTGATTTAATCCTGGTGTTTATCATCATCTGTAGCTTTTTCTCGTGGTGAACTGTTTCGCTGAGTGTGTTTATGACTTGAACTATTTTGTCATCCCCAGAGCACACTGACGATGTGTTTTAAGCAGTTACACTATGTATACATTATTATTAAATTACCCAATTATCATAAAACTAGTATGCAAAGTAGATAATGTTACTGTTCCTGTTTATTTTTATTTTTTTCCTCTTTATGAAAGGTCTCATCTAACTCAGGCTGATCTCAGACTCACTATGGATCACCTTGAACTTAGGACACTCCTGCATTTATCTCCCAAGTACTGGAAATAAAGGCATGTGTTACCTTGCCTGTCTATCTTGCAGATATTTGGCTTCCAGGCCCTATAGAGAGAATGAACTCAAGAGTCAGAATCACAGAGCAGCAGGATCATGGTTACAATTAGCCAAGGAGAATTTTCTCATCCTAACCCAGGTCCAGATCAACTCCCATGTCACCTCCTTGGGAGAGCAGGCAATTTGTTTCCAGTCAACCATCGCATTGTATTTGTATTCCTGGCTGCTGCAGTTTGGGCCTAGAATATTCCCCAAAAATCCACTGTGTAACGGCCTGGTCCCTAGCCTGAGGTTATTGGGAAATAATGGAGACTCTGAGTGGTGGAGTCTGCTGAGAGAGCTTCCCGTCTTTTGTGCATGCCCCTTCCTCTGCCTCTTTTACTTCCTGGCCATTCCCTCCCTGCTATGGAGGGCTAAGTCACCCAAGTCCCCAAAGCAGTGGGGCAAATCAGTCACAGACAGAAATCTCCGATACTTAGGGCCAAAATAAGTTTTTTGTCTTTGCACATTCTCTCCAGTATTTTTTTTTTTTTAGCAGTGATAGAAAGCCAACAAATTGACTTTAGGCAGAAAACTGAGAAATTATATCTCAAAGCAACTCAAAACTTAACGACCTGGTTCAAGGGCATCTAAAAGCCAAATTCTTGGCTCTTGAGATTGAAAGATACTCCTGGGAAACCAGACATACATTCTCTCTTACTGTTCTGGTTTTTGTCCTCTCTTCAATTCCAAATCCTAAGATTTAAAAAAAAAAAAAAAGATTTGTACATTTTTATTGCATATATTCCCTGTATATAGTACTAGTTTTCATAAAAATATTCTCATATAAGTATGAACTGTGCTTTGACTATGTCCTGAACTATACTTTGACTATGTCCTTTGACTATGTCTTTTATGCATGTATGTATATAGGCTGACACATGAGGCTGTGTGAGTGTGTGTGTGTGTGTGTGTGTGTGTGTGTGTGTGTGCGAAACACCAAGTAGATATTAAGCAGATTTTGTTAAATTAATACAGTATTTCCAGGTAATTCAGAAGGTCTTTCAGACTGTCTTATCTGCAATGTCACCAGCAATGGCAGCCTTCTGGTCTATTTTCTCTGCCTTCTTTTACTTTATTGTTTCTACTTTCACTTTTAACTTACTCAGGCCTTTGGTTTTTCATGGTCCCAGGAACAACCATATTCTCCCTTTTTGCCTTCATATTATAGTTCATGAATTTCACTATTTATATAACCAAGAGAAAGTATTTCTCCCTGCCAGTGAGCATTGTATGTTGTTTTAAATTAGCTTTTCATGGAGGAGGGATACCAAACTCCTCATTCCACAGTTAGTCACTCACCACATCAGTGTGACCATTTTTATACAGGATGGACAGAGGCTCCATGCGCAAGGCAATTTACATAATGTCTATAATTGTCGAAATACAGTAGGCACTTCATAATGACTTACCTAGCACTTGCATTGTTATATAAGCCTCATGCACAGACGATTCAAAGTGTGTGGGAGCACATACATGCATGCATGCCATCTTATATAAAGAACAAAAGCATCTGTGGATTTTGATATTCAAAAGGAACCCAGGACCAATCTCCACAGGCACTGAGGACGACTATAGTTACTATGATGTACACATAAGCTTCTCACCACCCTCAGGGGCATGACTTACACACCAAGAGGTCTCAACGTCACAGTAATATAGCCGCTTATTCCATTTCAACCAAGTCTAAGCTGATGCCAAACAATCTTGCACCCAGTCTCTCGCTCCTGTTTGGTCTTAGCTAAAGTCTCCCTTTGAGAAGAATTTTCTCTGACTTCAGAGGGTTCCTACAGTCAGTATGTGTTTGTTGTCATAGATTCCCCAAAGCTAATTTAAGAATATATATTTTCACTAAGACATCTCAACACATTTATTTCAACAATTGAAAGACAATTGTAACTACAAATGCTTGATCATTGTAAATGCACAATTTTTATTAGTGGTTTACTTTCATTACACAACACCTGTATTATTGGTGTTTACAATATGAGTAGAATTATTAAAATAAAATTATAAGCTGGGTGGTAATGGCACATGCTTTTAGTCCCAGCACATGGGAAGCAGAGACAAGTGGATTTCAAACTCAGGCCACCCTGGTCTACAGAGTGAGTTCCAAGATAGCCAATGCTGTTACACAAAGACACCCTATCCTGAAAAGCCAGAAGTAAAAAATAAAATAAAATAAAATAAAATAAAATAAAATAAAATAAAATAAAATAAAATAAAATAAAATAAAATAAAATAAAATAATAAGCTGGGTGTACTAGTGCACACGTTCAGTCCCTGCACTTGGGAAGCAGATGAAAGATCCTGTTTCATGACCAAGACAGCCTAGTGTATACAGCAAATAACAGGTCAGCTGAGGATACACAGTGAGACTTTACCTGAAAAAATAAAATAAAAACAAAAATTAAGTCATCAACTAGTGTATTCTCTTTGGTAGGAATCCACAGCTATAAATGTGTTTTTTAGAAAGTCAGGAAATACAGAGAGATTCAGAATTCATGAGAGGATAAAAGGGAGGCTTCAGGGCACAAATAAAGCAATTAAGACCATAGAGCTAGGAAGCCAGTCCAGGATAATAGTCTCAGAAGTAGCAAGGACTAGCAAGAACCAAAACACCAGGACAGAAATAGCTAGTCATTAGCATCCTGTCCTGCTCAAAATTAAAATGTTAAAGAGGAACATCTCAATGGCCTAGACTTGCCCTCATCTAGAAGGCATCAGGGTTTCTTCTTATCACAGGAGTGAGGATAGTGATCACTGAAAAAGCTTATAAGAGTCACTGCCAGGATTTCTGCTGTTAGATATTTCCTTCTAGAGCTGACAGGGAGAATGTTCCCATGAACTCTCAACAATATGGTGGCCTAAAGAAGAACAGCATAAAGACAGTACCAGTCTGCATGCAAAGGAAGACAGGGCAAGTCTGCATTGTCCCACCTCCAGATGAAGAGCTACAGCTGGAAAAGTGTTGCTGAGAGAGGGGACTCAGTTTCTTCCAAGGATGAGATCCCACATAGGTTTCTAATCCCAAATGGTCAGCCCTGGACAAAATGTGCACATGTAAGCAAAACGAAATAAACTCTGTAGTGTAGTGAGTGTGTGTGTGTGTGTGTGTGTGTGTGTGTGTGTTATAATAATAATACTTAAAGGATAGATCCAAAATTTGGGGACATAAAAAAAGTTAGATGGCAATAAAGTTCTCAGAAGAAGAAGAAGAAGAAGAGAGGGAGCAAGAGAGAGAGAGAGAGAGAGAGAGAGAGAGAGAGAAAGAGAAACCACAAAAGTAGGGCTAAGTGTGGGAACTAACACCTTTAATCCCAGTGCTTGGGAGGTTACAGCAGGAAGATCTCTGTGAGTTCAAGGCCAGTGTTGTCTATATACCATGTTCTGGGCAGCCAGGCCTACGTAGTGATACCGTGTCTCAAACAACTACAACAAAACTTATTTTAAAAAAAAAATCTCTTAAAGAGAGGGGAAGTGAATGTGGAGATTTAACATAAAATAAAACACAGCCCATATGTAACAGGCTTGGAAACAATGCTTTTCTGCCTACATTTTCTTGTATGAAATCCTAAATACAGTTTCGTACGGAAGGTCAACACTGTTTTACAAGTGTGGCTCTCAAACCTCTGGTTCACATGCAGAAGCATGGCTGATAAGAATAGTATGCACCTTGGAAATGTCCCCAGCTTGACAAATGCACGTACACGTTACACAAGAGACAGGAGACTGGGTGCTCGCCTCCCACCTCCACAGCCTCTGGTGAAAGCCAGGTTCCTGTGGGGTTCAGTTTCCCTGTTTCTTCATGCTCTGTACTGACTGTGCGGGAGAATTATGAGAAACCTCCAGAGCAGCATTGCTGCCAGCGAGTGGCTGGCATGGGTGGTCATTCTTGAAGTGCCACTGGCCATCATGTGGTGCCCAGTGCGGACTCTCCCTTGCCTTAGCAACTTTTTGTAACAGGTGCAGCCGATGAACTCCTGCCACTGTCTTTCTTGAATGCACACAAACACAGGGTCACCAAGTCCTGGAAGTGAAGCCACGCCTACTTCCGTGAATCATGATTTGTGTACACGACTCTGAAACTGGGCATTCGTCATTTAGATGTAATTAGTTTCTTCAAAATAAGAAATACTTGCTCTGGTGATTTAATATCAGCATTCAAGTACACAGATATCTTCTAGAAAAGTGTTGATTTATACACTTAGCCTCGAACGACAAGCATATTTTTTCCACTCTGCCATTGGAACCCCAAGTGAACCCTGGGTATCATGTGCTGAAACTGACCAGCCTCCCGCGTTTGCGGCAGGAAAATGTGGTATTGATGATGTGGTTGCCAGCCAAGTGCCAAGAAAGACCTCATTCATGGACAATGGAAACAGAAACAAAACATGCTCATGAATCTTTAAAAAGGTGTATTTATATTTGATAATGTTAGTAAATTTAGACCAAATGACAAAATTGCTTGTCACCTGCTTTTGTTTAGGTAGCCAAATCCCAACTACAAAGAAGCAAGTGTGCTACTAGAAATACACATGATTTTTTTTTCATCTGATGGTTTTGTTTTGGGTTTTGTTTTGTTTTGTTTTGTTTTTTTGGAACAAATGCAAGTTATTATATATATGAAGTATGCCCTATCCTCCAGTTTAGTTTAGTTAATCCTTGTGTAAATGAAAGTTAAAAAAAAATAATAGGAGGATTATCAAGACACTTTTAAACCAGTTGCAGCTACCAAGCGTATAATGTTTTATTTTGTTGAAAATGACGCCAGCATTTTGAATTTTGAATTTCCAGGCAAACCAATGACACTTTGAATTTTGACTTTAGCTTAACTTAAGTGTTTACATCATCTCCAAATGTGAGTTGAGAATATGTTCTAGAAACAAATATTTGAAGCTAATTAAATAAACAGTTGTTTTAACATCCAGTAATATGGATGCAATAATTGAGCAAAATAAGTCCCAATATAATTTTTGTAAGTAAGAAATACATGTTTACTGGTTTAAGCTAAAAGAGCCTTGAATGAATTGTTACAGGATATTTGATCACGCTGTGAACTCAGATATTGTGTGCTGGAAAAACCTGTCTAGTTGTGGTTCAGCCCTAGCACACACCTTTAAACCAATTGCTTTCTGTAAACAGAATTAAATAAAGTCAACCATAGGTCAAGAGGTGGAGCAAGCAACCAGTTGACAGGAAGTTAAACATTAAAAAAAAAACATAGACAGTGAGAGGAAGTCCAGAGGATGACAGATAAACACACAGGAAGTAGAAAGGAGGGACATTCAGTTTGAAGGGTTTTTAAGACAGCATGGAGGAAGAGGAAGGGCTTTTTCCTTCCGGAAGGCTGGCTCAGCAGGAAGGTCAGCCAGGTGCCTTCTCTGCTTCTCTGAGATAGCTGGCCTTCACACCAGCATCTGGCTCCTGAGTTTTATTGGTAAAATTGAATGTTTGCGATTTTGTTTAAAAACAACAATAAATGGTATATAATGAATACTTGGTTTAAATATTAATATATAATGATATATAAAAAAATTACTTAATGTGACACCTGCTAGAAGGGATAGTGACATATGCCACAAGTGGGCTGGAAAAAAACGGGCTTAGTCTATGAGAGCCTCCATGGGACTAAGTACCAGGAGATAGAACAACAGTGAATCTAAAATTGAGGAGCCATGATAACAGTAAACAGCGAATTTATAATGGGCTAAGATAAAGCAAGAAAAAGGGAGGTAGTTTAAAACAGGTGGTAAAGAAAAGCCTTGATGTAATCAATCTTGAGGGCTGTTTTTGGTTCTGATGGTTTCCTGGTCCAGTTTCAATACACAACTTCCTTAAAGTCTCTTTTGCACTATTAGATTTCCCCAGCACTTCTGGTATAAACCATTTATATTTTTCCCTGATCATAAGAGCCAGAATTGGCCAAGGAGTGTCCTTTCAATTATTCTGGGAGATACAATGTTTTGGAAATTGTGCTTGAAATATAAAGATGAATTAAACATAATACTTTCTTTCCCTAGATTCATATTATAATAGAAAAATTAACATGAACAATTCAGAAAGAAAATATAAAAAGGTTTAATAGTCTTAGAAAAAGTGCTCTATAAGAAAGATTTTTTAACTAGGGTAATCAGAGATGAATCCATTAGCTGAAAAGAATAACAAAAACTACATATAAGATTTCATTAGGCAGGAAATGATAAGAAAAATTTAAGATATTATATATTATATATTCTTTTAAATCTGGCTTCTTTTCACCAGCATAGTACATTTTCAACTCACCAGTGAGTATATCTGTAACGTATTTCATTTTTATTACTATGAAATGCTTCATTTATAATATAAATTTCATGTGAATCTGTCATGTAGTACTTACCATTTGTCTTAACTCAATCTGGCATAACAAAACAGACTCAATGGCATACAAGACAGAAACTCATTTTCTCTGGTTTTGGAGGCTGTTGAGTCCAAGATGAAGAGGACAGCGTGGCTCATGTCTGGTGAGGGTTCTCAGCTTGGGCTGTAGGTGACCAGCATTCCACGTGTCCTTATACAGCCTTGTTGCCTGCCTCTCCCTTTCATTAGAAGGGCACACTGGTCCCACTGTAAAGGGTCCATGCCCTTGGCTTCACCTTACTCCAGTACTATCACCTTGTGGGTAAAACTTCAGCATGAGTTTTGAGAAGACACAATCCAGTCCACACCACCTTCTCATCTTGGAGCATTTATACAAACCATTATGTGGACATGACCCTGGTGTGTGCTGTACGTCCCTAGGGTCAAGGGCCCAGTCACTACCTTTGCTTCAGAGGATGCTTACAAGTGGTTGCAAGACTCTGAACTCTCAACCCCCCAACAGCTAATCACGTCAGCTGCTGTGCGTCTGTCCTGCATTTCGTATCAGCCACGCTTTCAATTTTAGTTAAATTGGTTGCGTCCAGCCAATTCAACAATGCTGGTTGCGTCCAGCATTGCCTACGTGTGTTTTCATGAAGGACCATGATATGATTTTGTGAAATGCAGACTCCTCCTCCTCCTCCTCCTCCTCAAAGAATGGCTCACTTGTATTGTCTTTTTAGTCATTTTGTATTTTTTCTTACTAATTTCAAAGTTTGTTTGTTCCAGAATGATTTCCCTAACACATATAAATGAAGTTAATGTCTTTTCTAAAGCTAAAGTTTCACATTCATGATGATATCTTTGGTTTACCATATAGTCTTAATTAGTTAATGAAGGTCAGGTATTTTTTTTTTCATTTGGTTTTACAATTAGTGCTTGTCTTATTGTAGTTAAAAATTTTAGTTACTCTTACATTTCTTATAAAATTTTAATAAACTTTACCATTTTATCTTTCATATAATTAGATCTATAATTCATAGTACAACCTATAATCTACCACAAATTATATTTTGTTTATGAAATAACCACCATTATTTCTTTATGGCAATAGTGGGAGCTTATAAATTAAGTTATCATACACATGTAGACTGCTAGGCTCTATCTTAGTCCACTGGGGCTCCTGTTAGCTTTTTCTGTCATTGTACCAGAGCACACTGTGGGTCTTTAAATACAGCAAAATAAAATTCATCGTATGTTCGTCTTTCTCAAAAGTGTATTGTATATTCTAGAACTTCTTATACTTCTGTAACTGGACTAACAATTTTCACATAGAGTACATATACACATACAATTGGGATTTCCTTTGAAAGTGCATGGAATCCACAGATCAGTTCGAGTAGAGTTGGAATCTTAATAACACAATGTCTTATAATTCTTGAAATGGTTTCATCATTCATTTAGGTCTCTCAGCAATGTTTTGCAGCATTTAGTGCATGAGTCAAATACATCTTTTATTAAATCCATTCTTAACTATTTAATTTTATGCTACTAAAAATTTTATTTACTTTATTTTTTAGAACATGTGGAATAGTTTTTAATAGAGTTTTATATATAGTACCTTACAGGTAGAGCAGTGTGTTTTGCAAATTTAAATAATATCTTGAGTGTACAGTAACATGTTTTCTTATCAAAGATAGATTCAAGTTCACTGTCTATTAGTTTAAGTGCTTTTATACAGATTGCTAGAACTGATAACCAGAATGAGGCAAAAATATTCAAGTGTAATATCATCAAACAGCCATAACAGTCTTTTCTTCCCCCTTTAAAAAAGTTTTCAAAACCTATTTAGTTTTTAAAAACAGACTATTGAAAGGTAACATGTTATGGTAACCACCAACTTGTAGAGTCTATAGTCATAAAACCAGGTATGTGTGACATAAATGTGTGTTGATTATGTACAGATGTGTGCTGACTGCCTAAACAAGCATACTCACTTACTCACACCTGTGCATGTCACGCTGGAGGTGCACACAGCTCACACCAGGACTGGCAGACAGTAGGATCTAGGCTCAAAAATCCAGCAAGAGCTGAGTGAGCATCTTAGTTGGCTTTGGATTCACAAATCTGTCCATTTGTGGTCGACACTAAAATTTGTGAGTGTATATATTTTAAAACAAAATTTGTCTTCAGAAATGAAGCCTTTCCAGTATTTCATCACTAGCAGTTAAAAATATATATATATATATCCACAGCCACAGACTCTTTTGATATTTTTGTCACTTCTTATCCCAGCTGAGGTTTATAGTTTTTTTCAAGAGGCAGACACCAAGTTTCAGGATCAAATGTGTGCTGAAGCCTGGGCACTGCCACTCACCCACACAGAGCACACTCAGCGTGTGGTGTACAGGTTTGTATGGGTGATTTAGTTTATTTTGGTATGTTTGTCTTGTTTTAGACAACTTTGTTAACTTGATTTATTTGACTCTCTTAGATTATCTTCAGGTGCTGTAGGGTTCTTTTTGTACAATCACAAGACCTACCTTTTCCTTTTATTTTGACATGTTCATATTCTATTCATTTTTCTTGCCTCATGGTACAAGTCATTGTCTTAAAAAGACTTTGAAAAGAAAAAAGAATATGGTTCCATTAGTATTTTTAAAGATATTCTGGGAAAGGTATAAACTATTTACTGAAGTGAGATATAAGGCCCATACAAATGAAATTCAGTAAATTTATATAAAAATTTAGGAAAATACATAAAATTCAAGAGATTTAGAATATCACATGACAATCAGTTATGGGTGCTGAAGTCATTACACAGGGTAGATGGATGTGACATGGAATAAGACACATTTCAAAAGAAAATAAATTAATAATTTAGGAAAATGTTATAGATAATAACATATTTTTGAAACTTTTATAATCAACCCATTACATTTTCAAATCTTAAAAACTATAGCAATAGTTTTAAGATTCAGATAGATTAGCTATCTTTCTCACAGAAGGGAGAGATGATATCCCTGGTAATTGTGATTTGAATCCTATGTAATACTTTCTTTTCTGTAAGGCGTGCATTTTAGATATTATAGTGCACTTTGGGGATCTGGTTTTTTTAAGTAACCTTAGTTTTCCAACTCCATTATCATAGTCTCAATACTTCTTCAGGCCTAAACCACTCAGATTGCCTACCTAGACTATTGCCGTGAAACATTAACTGTAAGTGCCATAAGTTTAAGGAATTCCCTCTCATGGAATAAGGAGCAGTGGAGTGTTTGTCCTTAAAGAGAATATCTACATCCCTCCAAGGCGAAAGCAACATCACAGAAGAGGGGGTAGAAATAGTGTAAGAGTCAGAAGGTTGGAGGGATATGAAACAAAAACACATATTGTGGATATGACAAACTCATGAATACACTGAGGTTATGGTTATCTATATAAAACCTGCACAATGTTGGGCCTGTCAACATTTCATCACAAATGGAGAAGAGCCCATGAGATCTATCCCTTTGTGAGGGACCATTGGCAATGAATGATTAGGGTTGGGGTGTCATTTTCCTTAGTAGTATAGACAGGAATAACTCATCCTTGCTCCAGTACACAATGTCCTACCCACTCCTAGGTAAGATAACTCTAACTAAGCTCAGATGGCCAAAAACAAAATGAAGACATGGAAGTAGAAAGGAGATTTGCTTAAAAGAAGTCCACTCTTCTAGTGGGAGAGAGAAGAGAATGAGAGAGAGTAATGGGTCATGAAATAACTAAAATTCATTACATAATACTTTCAAAAAATGAAATCCCTCTTTCAGTAATAAAGTTTTATTTTTTAAATCATATTTTCAGAGGAGAAACCCTCCCAGTTCACTGTTAGAGATCCTTTCCGCCCATGAGCTACCTCACTTTGAGAAATCAGTCCTCTCTCTCCTCATCAAGACATCTATGGGAATGTGAGAAATCCAATGATATTAATGATATTTTGGGTCCAGGGAAGTTAGACGGAGTTGCTTTCTTAATCTTATGGCTTGTAAATTTGGTCTTTCTTTCCACATGTTCCAGATCAGCTCTGCCTTCCCCATCACACTGCTTCTTCCAACTGCAAAATGAAATAGATAAAAGGAAGCATTTCCTGGGAACCCTAATGGCACAGCCTTGCTCCTTGGTTTTTCTCTTCTCTGTCTCATTCCATTGCAAACACACAAAGAAAGAAGCTTCCAAGTCAGGAGAGCTCAACATGAAAATAAAAATTTCTAATGTATTTTTAAACTGATCTTTTTCCTAACATAATTGACATCTTCAAAGAAATGAAAGGAGAGACATAACTTCAAAAGCAAAAATTCCAATGTAAACTAAATTTAGAAGAAACTATGTGTACTCAAATGTGCTTACTTTCATTTCTGCAAACAAACTGTAATTTTGGAAGAAGTAAAATATTTCACAGAAAAAAAATATTATTTTTAAGTTTTCAATGGCTCTATCTTTTAAGAAACACTTAAAATGTACAATTACCTATAGGTAAACAAATTCAAATTTGCGAGTATGTTTCCTCCCATCTTACATAAACAGAAGTTGAAAAGGAAACCATTAAACAGCACAGAAACAAGTGGTTGAAATACGAATACATTTTCAAGCTCTGAAGAGGGTGGAAAGGTCAGAGCCCTCTTCAGATGGGCGTTAGTTACAACACTGTACTTGGGCAGTGGCATGGAGGCCAAGGTCATTGCTGTTGCCTGGCATCACAGTAGGTCCACTATAAGGGCGAAAGACTGTGATGTGGAAAGACAGTTGAATCTGTCTCAGAGGTCCTCAACTGTAAGACTAGGATAAATGTGAACTAGTTGATCAAGCTCTTAATTCAACTCATCTGCAATGAAGATTAAAGATTAAAACTTTGCCTTCAGCCTAGCATCGCCGTCCTTCAAAAGGCTCCACCCAGCCACATGGACACAGGTTGAAACAGATGCTGAGACTCACAGCCAAATATTCTGCTGAGAATGGGGAGCCTTGTGGAAGAGCAGGGGGGGAAGACAGAAGGACCAAGAGGGGACAGTAGCTCCATATGAAGACCAACAGAGCCAACTAACCAGGGAGGCTTTCAGAGACGGAAGCACCAACCGAGGACCATGCATGGAATGGATCTAGGTCCCCTACATGTATGTAGCTGATGGGAAGCTTAGTCTTCATATTGGTCTCCTAGTAGAAGGCGTTGGGACTGTCTCAGACATGGACCCTGTTGCCTGCTTTTATGATCACTTCCCCCTGGCGGGACAGTCATGCCAGTCCACAGGGGAAGAGAATGCATTCAGTCCTGATGCAACTTGATGTGCTGGGGAGGGTTGTTGGGGGAGGTTCCCCTTTTCTGAGGGGTAGTGCAGGGGATAGGGGAAGAGGGAGGGAGGGTGAGATGGGGAGAAGAGGAGGGAGCAGGCTACAATAGGAATGTAAAGTGAATAAATAAATAAATTTTGAAAATCTTTGTCTTCTTATAACCCTTTAATAAAACAGCTTTTTAATTTTTTTTTATTTTACTTTATTTTCTTAAAAGGGAAAAATCACAATACAAATGGCAAATAGTACTCCAGCTAAATGTTTTTCTTAAACACCTTGTCTTGTCTACACACATAAAAACAATATGAACATAAAATATTATTTCACTTAAAGTAACTATCATGATAGCAATATTTAAGTCTTAGAAGGAAAAATTTGGGTAATGTCAAATTTGGGGTTTACATATTTTTTCTTATTTCAATGGTATTCTGGCATGCCATTAGTCAATTAAACATGTTAGTCTTTGAAGACCACCTTTGTGCTCAGCATTAGAATAGGTAATGTGGAAGTTTAAATAGCTACAAGAATCAATATGTCTATCAAAAGATTAAAATCTAAATAATAAAGGAAGTCTAATAAAATTGGAAGAAATAACAAATAATTAATTTAGCATCACGACCATATTCTAGAGATATGCTTATTCCCTGTGTTCTTTCATTTACAAAATAAAAGATTTGGTTTGTTTTCTTCTATTCTGAAAGCATAAGATGTATTTTATAATAAATAAAAATCAAAGAAAAATAGTAAGAACTGTAGGCATTCTTTCAAAGAATGCAAAAGAGGCCGCCTGAACAATCATTAAATAAATTTTGCAGAGTAGCATTTAAACAATGTCAGTATTTAAATTTTAATTCAGTATACAAATACTTTAATGTAGTAGAAAGTTAGTTGGCAAATACTTTGTTCCCAATACTCACATCAAGTACTGTTGTAGCAGTCACTCTGGTACAGAACAGGGCTTCTGTCTGTGACACAGCTTATATTCTAGAACAAGGTGTATGAATTGAGGACTGAGCTTCAAGTTAGCTTGTCATTAGGTGCTACAAAGAAAACAAGGAGTGGGGATGTGACTGCTCTACTCAGGGCAGCTGTGAAGACAGCTATTGGAGAGTACTTCAAATACGGTGACTTACAAACAGAAACTTCTCCAAATGGTTAAGGGCAATGCAGAATTTGTAAGAAAAAGAACTTGAAGACAAGGCCAAGAGCCAAGAAGCAGGAGTCTGAGCCAAGAGCCATCAGCATCATTTTTAAAGACCGACAGAACAAAACCTGCATTAGAAATGGCCAAAAATACTAGGGGAAGATGAGATGAAATTCCTGACAGAACTGCAGACAGTGCCCATGACTCCAGACTGTGTAGAAGATACACAGTATTCAGCCCTGTAAGATTCAGTCCTGGTACTTTTCACAAGTCTGGGGAGCACTATCCCCCAAAATAGCAGCACTTCTAATGGCTACTAACGTCTACTTCGTGTTCCATCACTAAAAACAAATCCATCTCTCCTCCACTGGGAACTTTAGCCTCTGCTGTTCTCAGATAGGAGTACTTTCTTCCCTGTAGCTTTTGTAAAATAACTCTCTCTCCACTGTTTCATGCATGATCTATGGATGACCCCATCCATACTCCACTCTGACAAACTTGAGGACTGCCTATCTCAATAGGGCCACCTCACCCACTCAAAACTGCCTATCTCAATAGGGCCACCTCACCCACTCAAAACCCACCACAGCCTTCTGTGACTATTGAGCTAAGTCCAACAGACCAAACACGGGAAGCATACAGTCCCCTGGAAGTCCTGTTTGTTTGCCTGATTCAGGGAAAAGAGAAATAACAGCACACCAAGACTTCTTTCTAACAAGCTCTCCCTTTCCCCAGACATGCAGCTGGAAAATCTAAGGTCTCATTTTGAACCATTTTCTTCAAAATCATGGCATCCACATCCAACTTTCTATATCTCTGTGTCAGTTTAGGGAAAAGACATGGGAATCTGTTGGACAAGGATCTCAGCAAAATCTAGAAGTGAGGAATGGCAAAAAAAAAAAACACTCAAATTTTCAACTAAATTTGAGACTCAAAAATTAGGAGTGGGTGAGTCTATAAAGGAAAGGAGACTATAAGGCATGACCATGGACTTGTCTGGATCCTAATTCAAACCCTTGAGAAGAAGGGATGGAGGAAAGGTAGGAAGAGGAGGAAGTGAAGAAGGAGAAAGGGTTATTATTCTTGGATATTTAATGATATGTAGGAAAACAGTTAAAATTCTAGTTAAATATTTGTACTGAAGTTGTATTGAAGTTGCATAATCTTTCCATAGTACATATTCAAGTATTCATAAGTGAGAGGATAATGATATGATGTTTAAAACTAGTTTTAAAATAACGTGCTAGCAAAGGTAGTGGGCATAAAGAAAGCCCCAAAGGCAGCCCTGTGCTGAAGCATTAAATAAGTATTTTGGACTCCTGAACCTAGTCTACATTTTTGTCCACACAAAATGTCTACGTACTTAGTTTTTTCAGTGAACAAAAAGCAATAAAATACTGACTCATCATCTCACTGCTTCCTTTGAGCATTATCTTGATGTTTTATTTGCCACTTTTTCCCCTTAAATGTGCTAAAATTGCCAACAAGGCCATTCCGTGGGCTATCTGGTATCCTGCCTGCTTCTACCATGTGTATTTGTTTTTCTTGGAAATTCAACTTGGATGATTGAACTACTCCTTTCCAGGGTTCTTTATGGTTGTGGCTAGTCCTACTAACCATGTAGAAGCAGCATAGTACAGAAAGACCTTCAGTCTATATATCATTTTCCTCTACTCTGTCAAGTCTTAAAAAGAACAAGTTCTGTCATGAAGTTTTGTGAGGGAGGCAGCCATACTTCATATCAGTCTCGAGGGCACAGGTGTAATTTCATTTTGAAGACAAGCACTCTAAATTACATGTATCAATGCTTACATTTTTGTAACCGTTTAACATAATATTTTAACATCATTGATTTATGGACTATCAGTTGTACTTTTGGTGTACCCTGGAATTAAATGTCATTTAGTGTCTTTCCCACAATGACAGTATGCCATTCTGGATCCTTTTTCTGGAGAAAAAAGACAACCTCCTCTCTTTTTTTAGAATATGCTGCAAATTTTATGATTAGTTGCAGATATTTGGTCCACAGAATCCAAAGTCCTTATGCTTCTTTTTTGTGTCATGTTCTTTATTAGGTCACCCAACCCTACTAATTATTTCACTCTCTTTAGACCCAAAATCCTTCTTTTAATAACATAGGTAAAAGTGAGGGCAAATTAAATGTTCTTGCTACTATTAACCATTACATGTTACTGATGAATTCCAGCTAGGCACCATTAATATGTCATAGATTATCTAAAGTTTCTACCTTTCTTAGAAAATGGCAAGGACATAGCTCTCTCTCTCTCTCTCTCTCTCTCTCTCTCTTTCTTTCTCTTTCTCTCACACATACACCAAACATACACAGTAAAAATGACAATAAAATCATATCACCAAAAAGAATTCCATTATGCCTATTTTCATTTTTTTGCATTACAAAATAATGGGTATGTAGACTTAGAAAAAAGAAGCTGATCTGGACTACAGGAACAATTAAAACTGCCACGCATCAGTCATCATGGAGGATAGCAAAGTTTGACATTTATGTACTCTCCATTTAAAAAGAGCTGAGACAGAACAGATCTTGGATATCAAAACTCTAGACAAAACACTGGAAATATGTTAAAACTCATCACCACTCAAACTAAAAAGCAGAAACAGAGAAGCAGATTGATTGCGCTAAGTGAAACTTTAATATGATGAGTGAAAAGAGCAAATCAAATCAACACATCTAACAACTCACAGGAAGAAAATGCAACTAGTCACTTGCCTACCGGAGAGTCTGGTCTGTGGCCCCAAAGAGCCCTGAAATGACTGGCATGACGTAAGGAAGCTGGTGACGTCGGGCTGTCAGCTAGAAAGAATGGAAGCACCTGCACTGCTAGCACGATTAAGAATAAAATTCAGAAATCGCCTCAAAGAATATCACACTTGTGCTGATGGCTTCAACTTTTAAATGACATGGCTGTAATAGTAAACCGATGATCACCGTTCATCTCAGTTAATACTCTCAAGTTCTTAGAGAATATTTATTTGGAATGTCCGAGAAATCATTCTGCAAGATTCTTGCAATTTTGCTAGCACACCAAGAGAAGGCAGATTGTCATGTGTGGTGCTTCTTATGAATGTGTTGGGTAGAGAAATCTCTAAAGAATCAGAAAGGACGGTCCGCCATATTCAGGGCTGTGCTGGAAAACAGAGTGTGAGGAGATGTCAACACCATTCTCAGAGCAGAGAGAACTGGCCTACCTCCTCCTCCCAGAGTTCTCTTCAGAGTCATCAGCACACTGGAAAGTTGTGAAGGGATTCTTCGTCGTGGATGGTTAAGGACTTAAGAATAACAAGAAAAGACAGAACAAAATGTTGCTTTAAAAGGTGGCGTTTATATGACATTCAGAAGTTTCCTGGATGTAAAACTTCCTGTCTCTGTAAATAACATGTAACTAAGCAAAGTGTGGGCTCAGACTCTGAGTATTTGTATGACTGAAGAAGAACATTGCTGGCCTGCCTGAGGTTAGGAGGATGGAGCAAAAGACTTCAAGGTTCTCCTTCATGAAAGCTGACTTGGAGGTGACTTCAGGGAAGAACAGTCTACTGTTCGGGCTTTGGCTTACTCTCGGTGACTGAGAGGCTTAAAAAGAGCTGAATAAAAGCAGTAGGTCACATGAACTCCTAATGACAGCTTAAATGCGCTCACACCCAAATCTCCGAGGATGTGAAAATTCTGTTTCTCCTGATCTCATAGCTACTATCTGCCATCCTCCTCGGCAAATTCAGCACTGTGTAGTGCTAGCAATGAGGCAGGGGTTTCGGGTTACTGATGAGGTCTTCTGTCTCTTTAAAGGTGGTATTAAGAGTACCTCAGAGTTCTGAGCAATATCATCCGTTTTTAGATCTGTCCATTCATCATGATCCCTTGCCAGAATTTGTTAGGTAAACATGATTGACAGACAGCCATCTTTATCCTTTATATGGCTGGAGGTCAGCCGCGGTGGAAAGTAATGCTTTTTTAATTAGCTGTTAGGGGATCGAGTTTCCTTTGTGTGGCTGGCATAAGGTTCTCTCAGCGCCAGCAACCAAAGTGGATATCTCTTTGGCCTTGCATGTTCGGTATAACTCAGATGACTGAGGAACGGTCATAAAAAATTTATATATTGAAGCTGTTTTCTAAAAAAAAAAAAAAAAAAAAATGCACAGCTGGCAAAAAAAAATGTTATGGAGAAACATACTTGAAATAACAGAGTTCTCTGAAAGGAAAATGAGCTGCATTTTTTTTAAAGGTTGTCCTGGCAAATGGTGGTTATAAAGAGAAAACTCTCAGGCCATTTTTTTTTCTATTACAAAAATAAAACAAACATAGTTTTTAACCGTAATGTGCAAAAATATAATTTCCCTCCTAGGAATTGTTCCTTCCATTGAAAGGTAAAATAAATCCCTGCAACAGTTTTGGTTTGGCAGAGTTTACAAAAAGTAAAAAGAAATACACACAAGGCAAGCACTCGTGACTAATTGGAGGGCACCAAACCTCCGCACTCTCTGTCCATCGTTAGTGAGGCGGGTGCTCACTTCAAAAGCTGCTTAATGCTTCTGGTGCCTAAAACAATTAATTTTAGTAAAATGCAAAACCACCGTGAAATAAAAAATAGGTGTATTCAAAGTATTAATACACATTTAAAACACATGTTTTTCATTTGAATGTAGAAATTATTGGGCTACAAAAGAAACACTTTCAAACTCACAATAAACTCTGAAGTAGTTTGAGAGGACAGCGATTAGAGGTGATATAAGGGCTAACATATTGAGATCCTGAAATGAATTTTCTACATTATAAATCAGAAAATAAAGCCAACGATTTGTGTATAGTACATTAATAAATGCACAGCTTGTCTCTGCTCTCTAGTTCCACGTCTAAACTGGTCTATTGACTTTGTTTTCAATTCCATTCATATCTGCCTTCTGTTTTTGTGTCTTGGGTTCATTATACCTAAACACATTTCAGTTCCTTCAGGTGAAGTTCATGTTTGATCTGGTATCCTTCCTTTGAGGTCTTTCTTCCTCACGGGTATTTTTTTTCCTCCACATTTATAAGAGCCAGAGTGGCTTGAGAGAATAGAAATCAGGAGCAAACTGGCTGTGTGTAAATCCAAACTCTCCCATTCACAAGCTTCACAAACTAGAGAAAATTACACACGCTCTTTGCAACTCAGTTTCCTAATCTGTTAAAAGGGTCTGAGGTGGGTTTGCTTATTAAATTGTCTTAAAGAATTAATGAGAAAATATATTTGAAGATGCTAGAGATTCTTTGCAACACATGGAATTTGCAATAGTCACAGAATGTATGTAGTTACCAAATACACTCTATCATAAATAAGCTGAAATCCTTTAAGTAACATACCAACATTTGTAAGTAATTTGGTGGGTTTTTTTTTTTTTTGCCTCCTCTGTATAAAAAAGATAGTGGGAAGCTGGAAACAACCCAGATGCCCCTCAACTGAAGAATGGATGCAGAAACTGTGGTACATCTATACAATGGAGTATTACTCAGCAATGAAAAATAAGGAAATCATGAAATTTGCAGGTAAATGGTGGGACCTGGAAAGGATCATCCTGAGTGAGTTGACCCAGAAGCAAAAAGACACTCACGGTATATACTCACTCATATAAACATACAATATAGAATAAACCCACTAAAAGCTGTACATCTAAACAAACTAAGCAAAAGAGAGGACCCTAACTAAAATGTTCAATCCCCATCCTGAAAGACAAAGAGGATGTACATCAGAAGAAAACGAAAATAGGAAACAACCTCGGAACCCGCTACAGAGGGCCTCTGAAAGCCAGAAGAAAACAGGAAACAACCTTGAAACCTGCCACAGAGGGCCTCTGAAAGCTTCTGCAGTATAGACTGTCAAAGCAGATGCTGAGCCTGATGGCCAACTGATGGGCAGAGTGAATGGAATTTTATGTAAGAAGTGGGAAATAGTAAGAGCTGGAGGGAACGGGAACTCCACAAGCAGAGCAACAGAACAAGATAATTTGAACACAGGGAACTTCCCAGAGACTCCTACTCCAACCAAGGACTATTTGTGGAGATGACCTGGAACCCCTGCACAGGTGTAGCCCATGGCAGTTCAGTGTCCAAGTGGGTTACATAGTAATGGGAAGAGGGACTGCCTCTGACAAAATCTGATTGGCCTGCTCTTTGATCACTTCCCCCTGAGGGGGGAGCAGCCTTACCAGGCCACAGTAGAGGACAATGCAGCCACTTTTGATGAGAACTGATAGACTAAGATCAGAAAGAAGGAGAGGAGGACCTCCCCTATCAGTGGACTTGGGGAGTGGCATGCATGCAGAAAGGGGAGGGAGGGTGGGATCGGCAGGGGAGGAGGGAGGGGCTTATGGGGGGATACAAAATGAATAAAGTGTAATTAATAAAAAAAATAAAAGATTTAAAAAAAAAAAGATAGTGGGTTTGTTTAGGAGAGGAAGAACATCCATTTGTGAGGTTAATAACTTCCATAAAATCCATGAGGTCAATAACATTTACACTCTGTGTAGGCCCTCAAGACAGCATTCTGTTCATGCCAAGCTTGATTACTTACGCCTTCTTCTTGTTACATAATTAGGCTCCAGAAAAGTCAATTCATTAGTAAGTTGTATGTTTTTTCTCTTTTAAGTGACCTGGAAGTTATATTATTTAAACAAACAGCCGACGGAAGCAAATAGTTCTTAAAAGAAAATGACTACGAAACCAAATGAAATGCACACTGTGAAATTATATATATATTATATTATATATATAAATTATATATATAATATTATATATAAAAATATATATAAATTATATATGTAACATGTAGTATATAATCTATAATACATATTATAGATTATTTCAAGGGAAGCATCTTGAGAGATATACATATATAGATATATAGATATATATATTCATATATATCAAGGGAAACATCTTGAGATAAAGCCCATTAGTTTTACTTTGAAATTAGGCAGGTAAATGCTCTCTTCCTGCCCTGAGCCCTGAGCAACTTTATACAGAAAGATTGGTCTGTACAACCAGAAACACGGACCCTATTTGATGTCGCTTTCATTTTTAGCTTGCCACGGTCGAGTTTTTCCCACAAAAGGATCATAATGGTTGTCAAAGAAATCCACATATAAAATTTGTTTACCACAGTTTAAACAAGCCATTTAATCTAGAGCTGGTCTGGTGGCCTGTGACTGATGCGGAGGGAAGCACCAACAGAGTTACATGGTACTGTGGTACAAATCATGCTTTCTCTCCGACATTAGCCAAAACATGACATCTTTGCTTTCAGTGAGTGGTAGCCGGCAGCCTTGTATAAAGAAACTTCAGACAGGGAGGGGAGACTCTATTTCCGCCCGAGCACGTGTTCCACACCTGATGCCAGGTAAGCTCGCAGCCTGCATTATTTGATTGGGTGGAATGAAAAACAAAATTAGGAAGGCCTTTCAAAACAAAGGCTTCAGACAGGACTGTCTGGCTCTTTAAGGAAATAAGCCATTGAAAAAGATATTAGAGACAGACGGAGACTCAGTAGGGCAATAGCATGGTTAGTGGAGTGTTTGCCTTCCAGGTGAGAAGAATGAAGCCTGGACCCAGTCCCTAGCACTACAAGAAAAGAAAATAAGAGTTGAGGAACTAGTGACCATTGGCAGCTGATGGCTACTGAGGGAGGCAGAGTTGCTCAGTGGTGGAGGAAGCTACTGGCATGTTGCCCATGCCCTAGTCAATGACCACACACCCGTGGGCATATGGAAAGTACTGACTGGACTCAGTAGGAAATAACAAGAAAAGAGGGTATGAGGCTGGGAGGGGGGTGTGTCAGAGGGTGCTCTAGGGCAGTTGGAAAGAGTAAGTGGGGGCTATCTACACTGAGACACATTGTAAATGTGTGTGAAGTTTTGAAAGGCTAAATCGTTACTTTTAAAAAGAAAATTGATAAGACAGAGTCGTCCTTTGTGTGCCTGAGCCTTTCTCTTTTGGGGTTATATGATTATCCTGCCTTGCTTGAAGCAGCTCTCATTCTCACCTGTGCCTAAGCCCACCCACACTCAACTACCAACAAATACATAGAGCTGTAAATACATTGTTTCAGTAGCTTTAAAATCCTGCTGGAAAAAGTTCAGACTGTGCATTTTTATTAAGCCTAGCTCCTTTGGTTGCAACCTAAGATTTGAAGAGAAAATGATGCTGCTCTAGCGCTCCATCTCATTATATTAGTTTTTTGGAGAAAGGTTTGCTGCAAATGTATAAACACACGCCGCATCATGGGTCTAATTGCAGGGAGAATACCTGCATAACTGGAGTCTATCTGTCACAATAACCTGCCCTTCCCCCACCCACTTATATAATAATCCTGGCTTTCAGAAGACTAATCACTACACGCCATCTACACAGCATCTAATTTCCTCATCAAATTTCTCCTCTGGGTTTAGCCATGCTTGTCAAGTTCCCAGCTCCCTCTTCAATAACTGGGTTTATTCTTAGTGTCTCACCAATAAACATTCCTATGAGCAAACCCATGAAAGAATGAAGTCCAGATTTCTTTATCGCTCCCTCTTTCAAGAAGGGTTTTCTGCTCACTCTCCTGGGAAAGGTCACAGGTAATATTGGCTGGTCACTTTGGGGTGGCAGGATTGCAGGGAGCACATTGGGCTCTTTTGTGTGACTGTCTCACCGACCACCAAGAGAGGCTGTAAGCTGCAGGGCAACCACTTAGAAAAGCAAATGGACCATTATGCCCGACTCAGTTTCCCTCCAAGCACAAATTAAGTTGCTAATATTATATTTCAGAACAGTTGTAGGCTTTTCTATACACACCTATCTCCCTTTTGCTTGTACATTACATTTTCCCATATGTTCACAGACAGTTTTAACGCATCTTTTTGTAGTGGAGAAAAGTGCCATGAATGGCTTTTCATATTACTTTTACAATGGAAGTTCATTTATTTACATCTTTCCCATCTTGTCTGGGGTTGAAAGTCGGTGGTAGAATACTGGTGTAGCACATGCAAAGTCATCAGCAAATCATATATACATATGTATGTATATCACAGTACTTTAGAGCCCATCATACATACATACATACATAAATGCATACATACATATATATATACACACACATATCCCAGTACAAAGAGTTTGCCTTTCTAGGTGCTCAGAAAGAAAAGAGACCTTCAGGAAACCATAGAAAACACACAATTGCTGGGCTGGACATTTCTAAAATAAGGTTAGGAGGGCTTGTGACAAATTTTAATGATAGAGTGCTTCCATAGGTTCAATCTCAGCATCCATCACACTTCTAAAATAGTATTGGCCTAGGGCACTATAGAGGTTGTATTATATCTGTCCAAACAAGATATGCTGGAGTTCTAATCCTCTGCCTCTCATAGCCTGGCACTACTTAGAGATAGAGCTTTTACAGAAATAGAGTATTATGTTGGAACCATGAAAGTGTCTGTCTAATTCAACGTGGCTGGTCTTTGTCAAAAGGGAAACTTGGACACAGACACACACACACACACACACACACACACACAGAGAGAAACATTGTATGTAGATGAAGGCAGACATTGGGGTGGAAAAGCAAAGTAAATGCTGGTTGTAAAGAAACCAGCAAATGACATGAGTGATGCAGAAGGCAGATTTATCCACAGTGCTAATGGAAAACCAGGCTTGTCTCTACCTTGAGTGTGGACTTCCAGTTTGCAGAATCGTGAAACAAACTTCTATTGTTTAAGCCTTCCTGCATGTACATTGACTGCCACAGTGCCGGAAAACTAGAAAAATGTTAATGATGATCCCAAGTGTGTTAGAAAGAAGCTGAACCTGCTTCCAGCTGGATTCTATATTGTGGTAACTTTCTTCGTGTATAGAGTAGATATGTGTCCTCTTGCCAGGTACAGGACTCTGCACCAGACAAGCATTTCTGTGCCCCCTGAAGCCGGCAAGGCCTGAAAGCTGAGCTTCCCTTTCCCTCCCTGTCGTCCTGTGTGGCTTTCCTGTGCCCTGTACTGTGTTCAGCTGCAGTCCAGTTGACTTGTCTCTCTAGATCTTCACAGCTCTTTCTCATGGGTTGTAGCAAACCTTCAGATATTTTCAGTTGACCCACGGGGAACAAGGCTACTGTTTATAGACACGCACTCAGGAAGCACGAAAACAGGAGTTATGCTTAATAGTCTCTAATCCTCCTTTTTCCTGGCCATCAGAGACTTTCTCCAAACTTTCAAGAACAATAGCCTTTTCTTTTACTTCTATAGGCAAAAAAAAAAAAAAAAAAAAAAAAAAAAAAAAACTATTCAATCATGCTACCAATGACTAGAGGCCAGCCCCTGACATCTGGGTTAGGATGATGTCTCTTGGACATACAAATCTTACCTCATTGTCATAGTCATGAGACTGACCTCAGAAAAGTGTCTTCTTCTGTGGCTAAAGAGTAAGTCATACTGCTAAGTATGGACTCTGCTCTGCTGTTGATGTTGAAAAACTTGTGTGTAGCATTGTGTTGGAAGGGAAGGAGGGTCTTTCTCAGAGGCTAGATGTCTTGGCACGGGTACAAGTCAGTAAATGTTTATTGGATCAGTGAATGGCTCTTGTTCCTAAGAGAAGGAAAATAAAAATAATTTTTTATTTATTCTTCTCTAATGTGTAACATCCAAACTGCAGTTTTTCCTCCCTCCATTCCTCCCACTCTGCCCTTCTTTCCTCTTCCCCAGATCAACTCCTCTTTGTTTCCCTTCCAAAAAAAGAGCAGTCCTCATATGGATATCAACCAAACATGGCATAAAACAAGTTACAGTAAGACTAGGCATAAACCGTTATATCAAGACTGGATGAGGGAAACCAGTAAGAAGAAAAGAGTGCCAAGAGCAAGCAAAAGAAATGTATTTTCAATTCTACATTATGAAATTAGTCCCAAAATTTCAAGACTTTCTTACTTTTGGTTTGCCTTGCCCAGGCTGCTCTCATGTTCTCATCTGAATACATAGCAGGAATGTGTTGCTGAGATTCTAGACCCTGGCTTGCAGAGGGCTGGCCTTACAGATGCAGCATGGAGCCATCTTCTGAGTGTTCCCAAGTCTGAGCCAGCCTACTAATCTGTAATATAGGAATGCTGGATACAGCTATTGTGGGGATAAAAAGCAGCTAATCTTTATCGAGAAGCTGATTTGGTAGTAAGAGCATGGCAGCTAACTCCTCCTTTAAGGCAACTTGTTTACCAAAGTGGTCAATATAAATATTTTCTCTTTTTAAGTCTTCATAAATGTCCAAAGTCTCCTCCTGCAGAGATATTTTGTATAGCTTTCTATAATAAAAATAAATGAAGTCAATCGTCCTTTTCTATGAAATAAAAGGTCTTATTTTAGACTTTGCAAGTCAATAATGTTTTCTCAAGTATAGGCTTCTACCCATTGTAGACTGCAAGTAGTCATAAATACTATGCTATCAAATGAATGTCACTGTGTTCCAAGAAAACTTTGCTGACTGAAACATGGGCATGGTTGGAGTTTAGCTGTTAGTAGCCAAGCTCAGACTGTCGTGTGCTGAGAATAATGATTCTGTAATGGAGAAGGGGCTGCACATTTTCACGTATCATCCATTCCTGCATTTATCTTATGCTTTATCTAAAGAACTTCACAGAAAAAAAATGCTGATCTTTCTCACTAAAGTTTTACAATCCCGATTGAGAACAGTAGTAACTAAATTGAGTTTGTCATTCACAGGGTGACATCAGGGCTGAAGAAATCCATGATTCTGATTCACTGCCGGTTGGATCTCACATTCCGTTCTGCTCAGAAGGACATGTAGGACAGGCCTGGTCACAGGCCTGCTGCATCATCCCACTCAGGGCGTGGACTGCCAGAGTCTCCGTGGGAACCTGTGCGCGTGTGTGGTTTGGCCGTTCTCTGGTTGGTCTTATGCACAGCACATGGAGACTGGTTTCTTGGTTAGCCTGTCTCCTGACTCAGAAGCTCTTCTGCTGAAGCCTGAATCAGATCCATGGTTGTCAAGGGCCTGGGACTGCAAAATGCCATCTAGAAATTATGCTCAATTCAGGATTCTAAACCTTTTATTCTCTGATCCAGAGTTTGAGTTGTATCACCAAAGAAGTTTTGAAATAACCTCATGGAATAGGACGTATCTCGAGGAACAGTATCCAAAGAAACAAAAGCAGCTTTGAAACCATTGAAAGTGTCACGGTTTATTTCAGTTCTTAGCAAAGCAGAAGGAATTTGTAAAGTAAGGAGCATCGACTCAAAATCCTGCTTTGCTAGGTTTAACTGGTGTGAAGACTAACAGTTAATTAATTACATAATTAATTATGGTGATTTTGCTTTTGGATCAGCAAAGATCTCTGCTTTCCTTACAAATTCTCTGCAACAAAACCCTTACCCTGTCATTTGTGCCTCCCTTTCTCTCTGCCTAGCTATTTATTCCAAAGCCAAACTTCAACCTGGTCGTAAACAAGGCTCTTCTTTAGAAGGCACTCCCCACAAAAGGGGAACCTTCACAAATAGTATGATTCAATCCCAAACTCACATAGGCTGTATCACTATAGGCAGTGTTTTGGAACTTTAAATCACAATTCAAATCTCTATCCTCCCTGAGAGATGGGAGAGCGGCTTCCGAATCTAAGCCAGAGAAGAGAATGCGATGCTTGACAGAAAAGATGCAATAATCACCACTACCATTTGTAATTTCATGTCCTTTGTGGCCCTCACAATGTGGGCATGTTTCCCGCTTATGAGTGCCAGTCTTGTTCATGTTCAAATCCTAGAGGTCACCTTCCAGATGAGTGTTTAGTTTGCTATTGATGCAGAGAATTTACAACGAGCTTCATGGCTTGCATCAGTGCCTGTCCAGCACACGCTGGTGAGTGAAGTTACCGCACCAAGTCTTACAAACGGGAACCAAGATGTCCACCATGGTCCTAGCCCTCCACATCATCCAACAACCTCAAACTTCACCCCTTATTTCTCTCACACGGAGAGCCTCGTTTTCTTCCTTGATGCCAGCTGGGGGGCTCCTAGAAATCCCTCAGGCTCACCGGCTCTCACATGTATGTAAGCACATACATGTATGTAAACACATTTATATAAAGAAGATTTGGACATTTTCCTGCCAGTGTCTTACAGTGGTCTCTAAGATGGCTCCCTAGATTCCTCACCCTAGAATATGTATACACACTGTGCATTCTCTCACCTCCTTGGGTGGGGGTAAGGCCACACTCCAGTTTCAAAGGCATCAGGAAAATCTCCATGACTTCCGGGAATCCTGCCTTTACAGAGCTCACATAATTTGAATCGTCTCCCTTTTGATTTACTCACTGTCAGCTAGTGAAAGAGGGGTTTCAGTCACACCTCCAGTCAAATTCATTCCCCTGTAAGTATAACATAGTATCCCACCTTAGTCACAGGCCTTACCCACACTCAAGGAGGTGAGAGAATGCATAGCATTGTGTATTCTAGGGTTAGAAATCCAGGGAGCCATCTTAGAGACTACTGTAAGATGCTGTCAGTAAAATGTTCAAATTTTCTATATATAAATCTGTGCTTACATACATGTACACACACACACACACACACACACACACACGTATGTGCCCAAGTCCATTAAGGCCACTCGTCCTCCAACGAGGTCACAGCTTCTAATCCTTCCTAAACAGTTCACCAACAGAAGATTGAGTGTCAGAGCTGTGAGCGTATGGGGGCCGCTCTCGTTTGAGCCACCGCCATACGTAACTATTATACAGTTTAATTTATAAAGGAGGCACAGTCAGGAGGCAATACCAGTTATTAATAAACAGGTAGAATGTTCTAACAATTTACTGGAGTAAAACCTATTAAAACATGTGAATTGTTTGTTTCTGGAAGTTTTCGTTTAATACCTTCAGATTCCGGTTGACTATAACTGATATAGTGGAAGCCGAGCCACAGGTAACATACAGGTCCTCCATCCTCACACACATGTACAGGTACCGTCACGCCCCAGGTTTGGTGATGAGCTCCAAAACGTTTAAAGCCGTGCACATGCGATCAATACTTAGCACCTTCACTATTTATTTGTCAAGGCTAGTCCATCAGGTTGCGCTCATGGGCTTCTGCCTTCCTGTCAAAAGAAAACCCCCAAGTCACCCTCTTGATGGGGAAAAGAGACCCAGATGGGCCTTTCAGAAAAGGCATTGCTCTTGCCTGGAAAACTACAAAGTGAATTTGAAACTATGGGTAACACCATGGCAGTAACATGGATAAGATTTTTTTTTCTAAAGAGAGAGAGAGAGGAAGATCTGAAATATCAGGAGCCTTTAGGTTGTTTCTAAATTCCAAATCAGCAGAATGTTTCTGTTGGCAGTCCCCACCCATTCTCAGCAGGAGGTGTGACAGGCCGCCTCCATCCCTAACCCATCTGAGCCCCAGATCAAGAGGACAGTATTTGCATCAACAGAATCCTAGAGACCGTGTCATCTCTATCTTTCTCTTCTTCCTTCTCCCCTCTCTGCCCTACAAGCCAGTCAGATCGGGTTTCCCCGGGCTACCTTCCATGAACATCAAGGAATGCAGCAGAGACGAATGTTACACGGACACCCACAGTGCCACGGCAAGAGAAAACTGTTTGTACACTCTTGTCATTTCTCAGGCCGAGCGAGCATCTGAAGACTTCGCACCTGTTCTCGTTAGCCCTGGCAAATGCAGCGCGCATTTATATTAATAGAATGATGTTTTCATAACAGAATGGGTGTGCAGAGATCCTGGCGCACACTCTGGATGCTCTCCTGAGCGCGCAGATTGGGGAGGGGTGGCTCTTACATAAAGTCCCATGGCAGGAGTACAAGACCCGGGTTCCCAAGCTAGATCCCCTGGACGAATGGAGAAGGATTTTTTTTTGTTGTTTTTGTTTTTGTTTTTGTTTTTGTTTTTGTTTTGTTTTGTTTTCTAGAATGACTAGGCTCTGGTCTTAGAAATCCAATTAGATACTTGATGAAGAGGAAAATATGCTGTATACAAACGGGCTTTTCATAGGTATCTCAAGGCTGGGAAGTCTTTGGGGCTCCATCTCCTGTTTCTTTAATTTGAGTCTTATCTCCCCAGAGTGGAGCTGAGAACTGGTGAGGTCATATTTGGCTCAGTTCCTGAGAGTTTGTTTTGAGTCGCCAGTGTAAATATTGCCCACCCAATCTGTACATTTGCACAAATTAACTGAAACCAGCTACCCAATTCCTTGTTCATATTTGTATCATTTGATTAAGCCTGACAGCTGTAACCTCATTAGTCCTCCTCTGGTCATGGCAGAACAGCTGTCAGAGCAGGAGGAAGTGGACTCCTTCAAGTTGCCTCTCTGGACCAGGCACGTTAAAGTCGATGGGCTCTCTAAACGGTTCTGTTCTGGTTCTAATTCTGATTCATGTTGAGCTGTGTCCTTTCACTTAGATACGCAACAGCAACAGGAGCCTAAAGTCAGCCAGTCATTTATGAAGAAGGCCACGGCTCTTTCTTACAGTGAGAATATGGGTTTTACCTGAAGATATCAAATCTGCATTCTTTGGAATGGGGCTTTAACATGCACTGTAACACAGACAATTTTAATATATTTTAAAATATTAGTTCCTAATGTGTTTTTTGGCATGAAAGGTTTTGTTAGTTTTGACAGGGGGCCAACAGAGTCCTAACTATGGAAGTAAGAAAGCCCGTGCAGCTGGTGCTCTTGAGAGATGGAGATAAAAAGTGAGGAAAGAGTCAGAAACCCTCCAGTAGGAATGTGGCTTTTCCTAAACAGGACACAAAGTCCTTGGAGTGAATCCGGTGAGTTTCTGTAATAGTCTGCATGAAGGAAGAAGGCAGAGAGAGAAGTTCTCCACAGCTCCTCACTAAAATCTGGGTCCTCGGGGGAGACTGTGTTCTATCCACACAGGTGTTGAAAAGGACAGCGGGCTAGAACAGATGCAATGAATGGCCTTGCAGCTTATTTACTGGTGTTGGCGGAGGGGAGCGAAAGGCAAAGGGGAAAATACTCCCGGGGGTGAGGGGGGGATGGAATGATCAGGAGACACAGCTCTGGTCCGTATTCTATCACAGCTCAACCTACCATGAGGAAACTTTGGCAAGCCCTTTGAGTTTCTGCCTCTGTAGACTCAACTTGGAAAACAGAGATTTGCTAGCTGTTGGCAATGGTCCTATTCATCTGCGGTGATCAAAGACTTTGTAGCATCCCACTATTACACAAAGATACTCCACGATGGTGAAAGGTGGATTTATGTACTAATTGTCTAGCTTGGGGGTAATTCTTTTTCTACTTTCTCAGGACCCCATTAGCCTAAGACACAAACAGGTGCTGTCCTTTGGCACCCCCTGGTGGTGCCAATGGCTGTTACAGCTGTCTGAACATGAAGGCCTTTGAAGAAGGCCTGCTGTGGCGACCAGAGAGCGTAGGTTGCAGATTGCTATTTACTCAACAGAAAAATACTCCAAGAACTCCTTTATATTGCCTTGTAGATTTGAATCCACTGCTTCTCAGAAACCCAAGCGAATGTGATTCTTCTACAAGGAAGCTGTGCCATTGGGATCAAAATTACATCATTGGCATTGAAGTTACAAAGCATAACACACAAAGCTGAAGGATTTACCAAAATGCAGACTTCTACTTTCAGCACTGTGAGAAAAAATAGGAAATATTGAAAAATTAGTGCAAGCCAAATGCTTCCTTTGTATGTGAGCAACTTTAGAATTTCCAGAAATATCGAGTAACACATGCTGACATTTCCTTAAAAAACAGTTAGTAGTGATGAGAAAGTATTAACATTTTCCTGAGCCCCTTTCTGTGTTTTTGCTCCAATTTAAGAATCATTTACAAATAAAACTTTGAAACTCAGAAGTCAGATGGAAAAAATAAAGGTGAGTTTCTGTTATGGAGTAAGAGGTAGGTGTGTTTTAATTGTTGTGAGGCTATAGAAATGGAGCTATTTCCATCACGATGGTTTGTTAACCATGTACATTGTATTTTGTGTAATCACATTAACCCTTTGTTCTGTTCACAATTATATTCTTTCCTTTTAACTCTGAAACTATATTGAAACCTAGTTTTTTTTTAAAAAAATGTGTTTGATTCATTATAAACTCAGATAATGACATTTTTAGGTTAAGTGATTTCAACTGAGATGACTTATTATTGTCTAAAGAAAGCAAGCAGGCACACTGGAGAGAAAAGTTGCTTGTTCTGTGACTAAGATTGCTGGTGTAGGCCATACTGTGTGAGGGTGCTAAGTGCTTTCCAGACTCTTTCATTTCCAGGCATTTGGTATAATTACAGTAACTATAGCTGTTGCGTGTAGCTTTAAAAAGAAACAGTCACAGGAAAAAGAAAAGTCAATATTCCCTAAAGGAGAAAAAGAAGTTTCTTTGCCTGTGTTTCTGGAAAAAGGTTTTTCAGCAGTTGTGTCAATATGGTTCGACCAGGATTGAAATATATATGTTGTGTATGTGCATATAGATATACATGCACACACATCCGCACCTCAGAGACCTGTTCTGCAAAAATCTGCTTTTGTTTCTAATGCTTTGTCTCTTCTCAAGCATGTTTATAAGCATTTTTTGAAGCTCTTTATGGGCACTTTGCCTGCCTCTCCATGCCCCTAAATATTCCCCTCTGTTCCTTATGAGCAGCCATGTTTTCAGCCTTGGTTGGCAAAAGAATAAAACATTAGTTTGCCTCGAATGCTGCCATTAAATTTACCTCATTTATTGGCCACCAGGAGCTGCACCCACTCTACTGAGGTCAGTCTCAACTACAACGCTGTGGGGATCCCCAGAGCCCCTTACCGTTTCCCTGTTTAATGGGTGAGGGGCCTCTTGAGCCAGGTAAATCCTACTGTTGACATATTGGTACCATTGCCCTCACAGCATCTTTGACCCACTAGCACACTCCCTCAGTTTGGGGATCTGTTATACTATGTGTTAAATAAAAGTAACCAGGGATGAAGAAAGGAGGGAACCACAGCTACTACCGGAAGAATAAGCCGTTTGTCCATCTCTGTAGGAGACACCAGCACTCCTGGACTCTCCAGCTCAAGGAAAATCAAGCCTGGATTACTCTGTTGACTGAGGAGAACCATGTTGCCTCTGCTGCCCTTGAGTGGCCATCAGGGACACGCCAGCTCACTAAAGCCATGCTCTCGCTACAGAATGACATTCCAGCTGGGACTTGGTTGCTTTTCTTCATCATTGCTTGGTCGTTCTCAAAAAATGTGAAGTCACTCAGCACAGGGACTGATTGCAACGATCTTGAGATCTTGAACACACTGCTACATAGTACCAGGCCTGGAGGGTGTGCTTGGATTTTTAATAGGCTGATAAAAGATCATATTCAATATAAAGGAGGGATTTCCTTTTTTTATTAAATTAGGCCCATAAAACTAAGCCAGATAGAAAACCCATAGACTGTCAAATGCTATCGGGCAGTAATCCCTTAAAGGTTCCCATTTTAAGGCCCTGCCCACGTGCCTCCCTCAGCCTGACCTGGAGTGACCAGGTTAGATGGTCAGAGCGCTCACGTCTGAATGCTGATTCAGGCCTTCACTCCCTGCTGCCAATAATAGATCATCACGGTGCCAGATTTAGTGGTGGTTTCTTAAGATGCAGATACCTGTCCAGCAGGAATTGGAGTGTGACCACAAGCCATTTTCTTTAAGCCACAGAATAACTGTCAGATGGTAATTGCTCATACTCACCGCTCAGCTCAGCAGCCGGCCAGGGAAGGACTCCCATGGCCCATGTCCTTCCCACAGGGAAGGCAATTTTTCTTAGTACACTGTCATCCAAAGGGGGAAAAATTTAGTGACTGATCTACAAGTCTTTGAAAAATCATCTAAACAGGACAAACAACAAAAATCACCTCTTTTCTTCTCTACAGCTTGTTGTTTCTTTTTTTGTTTGTTTGTTTGTTTGTTTTGTTTTTCTTTTTACATGAATAATTTTCTGCCTTAATGTATTCATGTGTTTTATAAAAGCCATATCAGTAAGGACTTAAATGTTTTAAGATCACAAATTCTGGTCATGCAGTACCTTTTTCTTAGACAGAAGGGTACTTATAAAACAAGTTACTTGACATCATTTTCTTGCCCAAGGAAATAGTCTCCATTTTTTTTCTCCTGGGGAAAAATCCCTGACATCCAGAGCACAATGCTGTGCAGAAGGCATGCCGGTAGTAATCGCCATGATAATTCAGGGCCACTGGCCACTTCAGTCTAGAGTCTTTTCCTGAGTTGAGTGCAGTTAGAGTAACTCATATCTGGCTGTGAAGCCTAACACACACTCATTGGTGAAGGAAAACTCAGTCATCTAAAATTTCCCCAAAGCACAGAGTCAGATGATTGATGATTTAGAAGTTATTTTATTTCTGTTGGCTCTAACTGAGAGGCTTTCCTGTAATTTTTTTTCTTTTACAAAAAAAGTATGAACCTTTTTCATGTGAATGAATTTGAATTCTGTGTTTTAACTTAGACTCAAATATGCATTTTTATTTTTTATACAAGGCCGTGAGCTTTCATGTGATCTGACGCATTCATCTTACAGAAGAAAACAATGACTATCAGAAAGGGTTTGAGAACTCCCTCAGGTCACACAGTTTGACCCATCCATGACACTGTATAGACCACTGGACTTCGGACTGCCTCTGTGGCTTTTTGTTTTGACACCACAAATGCTAATCTAGAGGTCTGTGTGGCCCTACTTACCATCAGTGCAGCTTATTCTTACCCTTCTTACCCTTATAGAAAACCCGATTCAGAAGGGTTATGATCACACACACACTCATTCCGTTGACCCGTTAGACTGGCCTCCAACGTGCTAGAACTCATTATTCACTACACAGTCAAGGCATCTTCTGAGGAGACTGTTCCAAAGCTCTTCACATTCTAAATCTCCTAGCGTTCTCTTTACCTGAAAACACTGACCCAACATAATAGGAAAATAGACCAAACTAGAGACTTTCACGTCTGTTTGAAATCATCTTTCACGTCTGTTTGAACACTAGGAATGGGTTCCCAGGGCCCCCTCTTTATCCTTCCGTCATTTACCAAAGTGTTTTGTAAATAAGTGAGCTTCTTACCAATTTCTGATAATCATTTCAATTGTTACGTTTCCTCATACCCATTTTGAACATACTTGAAAGAAGAGCCACATATAAATTTTCTTTCCTAAAAAGAAAGCCTCACTGGCAAGCATGCTCTTTGGTCTCTGTGGCAATGGCACGGGGACCTCATGTATTTTTAACATCCTTGTTTTGTTCTCGTCTTAACCAACAGTAGTAATTTGAGAAATGTTGAGGGCACCACTGAATATAGATTTGAAGGAAAATAGCTCTTCAAAATATATTGTTATAAGCAGGATGAACATTCAGTCAAAGATGAATCAAAAAGTTTAGATAATGTATGGAGCCATGTGCTTCCACGATATAGTACCTTCGTGATGTAGCATCCCCAAGAATCACATTTCAGTTTGTAGCCACCTGTGCCATGGCAATGATGACTCTCCTCCATACTCATTCAAAGGCCCCCTTGTAAGATTGTTGAAGTTTAGCCATAGAGACAAATTCAACTACAACATTTTGCAGAAGAGAAAGCTGAGATGGCAAGGGGCAAAGCTCTTTGTCTGTGTCTACAGCATACATTGCAGTTGTATTGAAGACCAGATTCTGAATGTTTAGCTAGTCCCTATTTCTCCTCTTCAAGAGGTTGGTCTGCCTCTCATATTCATGTTTTCTTCAATGTTTACAAAAAGTGAATTATTTTTAAATCCGTTCCTGTCCTTTCTTCCCTCCGTTCCTTTGTTCCTTCATGCTCTCCCTCCACCCTTCCATAAATATTCATTTATGTGCCAGTCATTGTAATGAGCTCTGAAATACAAAGAATTGAAAATGGCCATGGCCCAACCACTCGCTCACCTTTTAGAAAGATTAGCATGGCAACCAAGATGCTCCAGTTCTAACAAGAGAAATCTGGTCTTGTATCGCCTGACCCCTCAAGTTTTTGTTCTTCTTAAACTCTTTATTCTCCAAACTTATAAGGCCCTTGGACTCACTGAATGGATTTTTCCCAATGGGCCATCATATAATCTTGGAAGACTATTTTTTCACTATGCTCCAGTATCATGCTACCCTTCAAGTGTCATCTGAAAACTTAGTCTTAAAAAAACTTTCTAAAGCACAGAGAGATTGCATTTTCCTGATAACACGCAAACATTTGCATGATTCCTCTTTCTGTCTTTACTGCCAAATTTAGTAAGGACTGACTTGCTCTTCCATCTCAAATTACCTAGTTCCACCCAGTAGGAATTCAACTATGTTTTTACTTGTGCTTATCAAGTAAGAGAATACTTAGCAAACAATAGGATCATAAATGAGAGCAATCAATTCTGGAGGGCAGAGCCATCAAAGGATTCCATCTGCATTCATGATGTTTTATTACTGTGATGAAATACCATGACCACAGGCTACCTTAGAAAGAGAGAGTTTGTTTAGGTTCATGGTTCCTTCAGAGGAAGCATCATAATGGTGAGGAAGGCATGATAGCAGATTACCTAAGAAGGAAGCCGTGAGGTCACATCTCATCTCCACACAGGAAGCACAGGAAGTGGTAGCGGAAAGGCAGGCAAGGATATAAACTCCAAGCTCAGCCCCTGGAGTGGTGATGTACTTCCTCCTAGAGATTCCATAACCTCTTCAAACAGTGCACACCAACCGTTCAACAAGTGTTCATATCTGTGAGCCTCTAGGGGCTATTTCTCCTTCAAGCTCATGTACGCCATGCTCATTTTTTCGTCTTTCTGCTACTGCAAAAATTAAAGTTGATAAGTTAGGCTAATTTTGGTCTCTACTATCTGTCCCTTAATCACAGTAATTTTGTTTTTTTCCATAAAGGACACATTATAAGACTCCAGTAGAATCCGAAGTCTCTCTATACGACCATATCCACCCCCAACAGTGGCTGACTGCTGGGTGACCATCAGGTGGGGAGTGGATGGCACATTCCAGAGAGGATAGAGTGATTGGCCCAAGATGAAATCATGTTTCTCATTACACTGCACAATTCAAAACCGTTACATTGGTTATTTCTAGAACTTAACCATGTAATTTTAATTTTGTTCTGTTTGTATCTTGGTGTGGGTTTTTTTTAAAGGATCAATTCATGTTATCCAGTCTTCTCTGAAACCCCTGAGGATAAGAAACCCTCCTGCTTCTAGCTCTAAAATGACTGGGAATGCAGTTTATGTGCCATTATTCTGGGCTTCTGTTGATAGTTTTTAGGTGACAGTAAACCAAGGCTAACTGCTACCCTGAAAGTAAAAACATGGGTAAGAAAAACTGCTGTACTTTTCTAAGAGGCTCACAATCTTTTATCACAAGCCTGCAATATAAAAAATAAAGAAAGAAAGAAAATGTTTGAACCATCTGGACAGCAAGCCCAACATTGCTGATATGACAGATTAGTGAATATTTGCATGAAAATCTATCTGTGACTTGCTACAAAAAAAAATCTTTACTTACTCCATTTTCAATGAACATGTCTTTACTACAAAAATGTTTGATTTCAGAACTCTTCCAGGACATCATATTATTCTAATTTGAAACATGCCCAAAGAATTTCTGAGAGGGGACTGTGAACACATACTGATTTTTCTAACTTGTATAGTATGAATTTAGCCTGTCATTAAAGTTATCTCTTTTTCCTTGTTTCTCCTTGATTAAAATTGTTCCTTACTGTGTATAACAGAGGTAGATGTTAGGAAACTCTAGAGACCTAAGGCCCCAACGTGACGTGCCACTGGAACTCATGTGACCCAGGACCTTGAGCTAAAGTCTGGAAATCACAGGTCCTCCCTGATAGTTAAAGGCTAGTGAGAAAGAGTAACCGTACCCAGCCACTTTATTTATGAGAAAGAAAACTGAGGCCCTGGGAAGCCAAGTATTTGTCCTTTGTCCTGCTTCATACCTGAGGTACGCCTGGACATCGTCACTTGGCTCCTTGTTTAGTGGCTTTTCTCAGTTTTGCCACTCAAAGAGGAAAGGAGCAAAATAAACAGCAGAGTGCAAATGATCAGGAATCGAGAAAAACGCTGCAGTAGCTTCCCTACCTGCGTTTGTGAAAACATTCTATCAAAGAGCTAGCCTAAAGCCAAGGCATCAAATAACAAGAACAGCCAGGAACAGCAACCCCATGATCCATTTCAAAAAGACTGGTGGGTAAAGGGACAGTGAAGAGTCTGAGCTAAAGGGGTCACTCACTAGGTCCTAGACTGTGTGAGAGCCTGGAGAATCTGGGACTACAAAATCTACACAGAAAGGCTTTGAACATGTCAGAGCCAACTTCCCGTCCCAGTACAAACCACTGGAAACCAGAAGTAGTGTGAAGAACACAGACCTAGGATGAATCATGCCACAAAGCTTTCCCACAACTTTTGACTCAACACAAAAAAACCACACACACACACACACACACACACACACACACACACCACAAGATAGAATGATAGTCAGGAAAATCCTTGTTGGAAATTTTTTTTGAAGAATAGTGTTAAAATTCTCTACATCTGAAAGTCAATGTTAGATATTGTTTCTAAAAGAAACGTGCTATCTACTTGAGATAATGGGGCAAAATCTTTTTCAGAGACTGGGAGCTGAAAACTGGTTTCTGAAAATGAGTGAACGTGTAGAGGAAAAGAAATGGAATGCAAAAGGTCCCAAAAATAACTGATGCCCCACATGAACAAAATGCCAGCTCGTCTCTCTTAATGAACTCAAGAACCTGGTGATGCATTACCAGGAGGGAAACAGAAGGCCGTTCTGCAGCCAAAGAGAGCAGTTGAGAAGGAGGGATCATCATAGCCTCAGTCAGAGACAAGCTTTGGACATAGGATTTGCTTGCCAGGAGCAGACTGTGTCTGCTGGGTACCTTTTTATTGTCTTGGAGAGACAGCTCATAGATAGGAGATGATTTTGTGACACCGTGGAGATGGCTCAGTGGGTGAGTGGGCCTGATCTGCAAGAATGAGGACTCCTGAAGAACGTTCAGCCGTTTGTGTCAATACACACAGGTAATCCACGTATTAGCACGGCAAGATAAAAAGTGGAGACAAGGGCGTTCCCAGAGGCTCATATACCCAGCCCCCAAAACTACAAAGAGAGCCTGTCTCAGACAAGGCAGAAGGCAAGGATTGACACCTGAATTTGTGCTCTGTCTCCACAGGTGCCCAGTGACACAGGTATACTCCAACATCACACACATGCACACATATGTATACATGTATACATACATGGCACACACACACACACACACACAGATAGCGGAGGAGAATATTTTTGTCTTTTCCTTGTTTGTTTTTTTTTTCAATATTTCATTGGGTTAAAATAAAGAAATGGGGTGGGGGGGATATTTTTGGAAATTGCCATAAGGCAAAAAACAGGCTAAAAGACTTTTAATATTTTTAGGCCTTCAGCTGTCTCCTTTCAACATAGGACCTGAAAATAGCAACCGTGGCTTGTGTTACTTGACTGGAGTGGCACTGAGTGGTTCTGACCACATGACTGGCCAGATCTCTAAGAGAATGAGTCTGATAAGACAGTCGTGCAAACCCTCCTCTGCCCAGAATTCTCGGTTACCCACACTAAGTAAGTTTCAGATTTTAGTAGGCAAACATAAGGTCGTTGTTAAATTAAATGGGAAGAAGGAAGGAAGCCCAGAGTAGAGAAAGGACTATGGTGAGGGATAACGAAGCTAAAGGACTTTTGAAAAGCAATACGTAAACCTGGGAGTTTTCTAAAATGAGTACTCATAAAAGGAATTCAAATGGAGTTGCCCTATAATAGCCAGGACAGCATCCCAAACGGCCATCACATGCTACCAAATAAAATCTCTAAGTGGGCTTTTGAGTCACTGCACAAAAGGGTCTCATAGACCCTCCCCCAAATATTATGGGTTATAACCAGTGCTATTGAGTACCCTCCACAGCCTGACAGTAAGACCTTATTGCTAAAAACACCACATTCTTATGTCATTGAATGTCAAGAAATTGAGCTAGCGCTCAACAATAAGTTTCATCTCTACTGCCTGCATTCGTAGCTCTGGAATGTGTTATGCAGGCTACAGAGGGGTGGGGGGGGTGAGGTCAAAGTGGGGGAGGGGAATCATTAAGCTCATCCAGCCATAAACACTGCAGCTGCGACAGTGACCGGCCTACTGCACACAGACATGCATGCACGCACACACGCACGCACGCATGTGCAAATAATGGCACAAATGCTATAGTGGGAGCAAACTTTTTTTTTTTTACATTTAAGGCCAGCTTTATTAGATGGAACCCATACCTAGAAGACAAGGCCCTAGAACTAGATAGGTCATGGCTCCCAGGGGAAAACCCATTGCCATGACTCTGCTAAGTGAGCATATCAGTAAATTGATCCCTAATGACACACTGCTACGCCCGTACATCAGGGCATCACTCTTCCCTCATCAGAAAACCTTCATCTTGCAATAGGTGGTAACGTACACAGAGACCCGCAAATGGACAGTGTGCAGAGAGTGAAGGACTTTGGAGCACTCAGCCACTGTTGGGATGTCTTTCCCCTCGAGGCTCAGACAGCTATGCACAAGTGGAGGTAGAAAGGCTGTCAGAGACAGAGGTGGCAGATGACTCCAAGGAAATAACAATTTCATGACATGAACAGGGCTAATACACACATGAAATCTCAGAGGCTGAAACAGTGAGCACAAAACCTACCCACATTCAAGCCAGCTAAAACAATCCCAGCACAATGAAGGGGGAAACAGACCTGAAGTCCCACCCCTAACCAAGCAGCTGTTTGAAATGGAGAGTGGCTCGGAGAGGGGAGATTGTTTTCTTGAAGGGATTGACAGAGGATATAACAACCACACTCCAGGACAGGCCTCATGCTCAGGAGTAGTTGGCCAATAGGAACAGTTTTTATTTGTTTGTTTGTTGGGTGTGTGTGTATGTGCGTAAACAAAATGCACATATTCTTTTGTTTTTGTTTCAAGAAACAAAGATGTGAAGTTCAGAAACAAAGATGTGAAGTTCAGTGTGTACGAAGGAAAGAAGAGTTGGGGGACGAGAAAGAACATGATCAAGATATAATATATAAAAATAATTTCAAATAAGCCGGGCAGTGATGGCACATGCCTTTAATTCCAGCAGTCGGAAGGCAGAAGCAGGTGGATCTCTGTGAGTTCAAGGCCAGCCTGGTCTACAGAGTGAGTTCCAAGACAGCCAGGGATACACAGAGAAACCCTGTCTCAAAATACCAAAAACCAAAACAGTATTTTAAAATGCACTGATTTTTCCAATAATCTCAAGGCATAAATAAATTTTTTTAAATCTTTTTTGAATGTTTACACTGGGCTTCTAAGAGCCACCTACACATTCCCTTCTAATATATTTTAAAAGGCTCCAGGAATAACTGCATAATTCAAATGCTTGGAGAAAATTAAAAAAAAAAATAAGAAACTGCTGTTTTCATAATTTATCAAAGTTTAAAAGAAAACTAGAAACTCCACAGTCTCCTTTCAATTTTGACTTGTTTTAGCTCACTTCCATAAGGTAACCAAGGAAAAAAGTGTAGCCTATCTGTACTCGATGCAAGCCGAATGCTTAAAAATTGTTTGTGTAAGACATCGTGGAAAAATCTCTTAGAAAAAAATAGAGATTACCTCATTTCTGCTGCATCAAGACTGGACCGTAATTAGCTGGACACATTTCCTGGTAAGAGAGTTAAGCACGCAGGCAGAGCCGAATTGCAGTGCTTTCAGAGGGCCAGACACACCATTGGGGGCTTTCTGGCCGCTGACTGCAGGGGAATTACACGTCGCTGGGAGTCACTGCAGACGGCCCACACAAACAGAGCAGAGCCCCCTTGGTCCAGTCCAGATGTAGTTTACGATATGACGACGAGCTTCCTGGAATAACTACCCTGAAAGTTTCCTGTGCATTATGAAAGTTATGTAAGATTGTAGTTTTTGCATGGTATTGGCATAGAAACATTGTGGTGGATCAATGGAACCGAATAGAAGACCCAGAAATAAACCCATATACCTACGGATACTATTTGACAAAGAAGCCAAAACCATTCAATGGAAAAAAAAAGATAGCATCTTCAACAAATGGTGCTGGTCCAACTGGATGTCTACATGCAGAAAAATGAAAATAGATCTATATTTATCACCCTGCACAAAACTAAAGTCCAAGTGGATCAAGGACCTCAATATAAAACCAGAAACACTAAATCTGTTAGAAGAAAAAGTGGGGAAGAGCCTAGAACTTATTGGCACAGGAGACAACTTCCTGAACAGAACATCATCAGCACAGACTCTAAGATCAACAATCTTAAATGGGACTTCATGAAACTGAAAAGCTTCTGTAAAGCTTTGTTGTCAGAACAAAACAATAGCCTACAGATTGGGAAAGGATCTTCACCAACTCTACATCTGACAGAGGGCTGATATCCAGAATATATAAAGAACTAAAGAAGTTAAAAGGCAATAATTCAAGCAATCCAATTAAAAAATGGGGTACCGAGCTAAACAGAGAATTCTCTATAGAAGAATATAGAATGGCAGAGAAACACCTGAAGAGATCCTCAACATCCTTAGCCATCAGAGAGATGCAAATCAAAATGACCCTTACACCCATCAGAATGGCTAAGATCAAAAACTTAAGTGACAACACATGCTGGAGAGGTTGTGGAGAAAGGGGAACCCTCCTCCATTGCTGGTGGGAATGTAAACTTGTACAACCACTTTGGATATCAATTTGGCACTTTCTCAGACAATTAGAAATACTGTTTCCTCAAGATCCAGCTATACCACTGCTAGGCATATATCCAAAAAATGCTCAAGTACACAACAAGGACATTTGCTCAACCATGTTTGTAGCAGCTTTATTTGTAATAGCTAGAACCTGGAAATAACCCAGATGTCTATCAACAGGGGAATGGATACAGAAATTGTGGTACTTTTGCACAATGGAATACTACAATGGAAATAAAAACAAGGAAATCATGAAATTTGCTGGCAAATGGTGGGATCTAGAAAAGATCATCCTGAGTGAGGTATCACAGGAGCAGAAAGACACACACGGTATATACTCACTTATAAGTGGGTACTAGACCTATAAGATAGGATAAACATACTAAAATCTGTACACATAGAGAAGATAAACAAGAAAGAGGACACTGGGTAAGATGATCAATCCTCACTTAGAAAGACAAATGGGATGGACATTGGAAGTAGGAGAAAATAAGTAACAGGACAGGGTTACTTATTTTCAGAGGGCATCTGAAAGCCTCTACCTAGCAGGGTATCAAAGCAGATGCTGAGACTCATAACCAAACCTTCAACAGTGTGCAGGGAATCCTATGAAAGAAGGAGGATTTAGTATGACCTAGAGGGGACAGGAGCTCCACAAGAACAAAATATATCAGGGCACAGGGGTCTTCTATGAGACTGTCTCTCCAACAAAGGACCATGCATGGATATAACCTAAAACCCCTGCTCGGATGTAGCCTATGGTAACTCAGTATCCAAGTGGGTTCCCTAGTATGGGGGACAAGTATTATTTCTGACATGAACTCAGTGACTGGCTCATTGACCTCCCCTTCCACTCCCCTCGAGGAAAGAGCAGCCTTGCTAGGCCACAGATAACAACATTGCAGCCAGTCCTGAAGATACCTGATAGGGTAGGGTCAAATGGAAGGGGAGGCGGACCTCCAGTATCAGTAGACTTGGAAGAGGGCAGGGAGGAGATGAGGGAGAAAGGGTGGGGTTGAGAAGGAAAGAGGGAGGGGGCTACAGCTGGGATACAAGTGAATGACCTCTGATTAAAATAAAATAAGACTGTAGTTTTATGTTTTTTAGCTCAGCCATCTATTTTATTTTATTTCTCTATCAACCTGGCCTAATAACCATTAAAAACAAACAAACAACAAACCCGAATTGCTACTCTTTCAGTAGACGGAGACTAACACAGATACCCACAACTGGACTGACTATGAGCAGAATGAGAGATGTTTGGAACACTCAGTCCTAGATGGGATGTCTTTATTAAAGTATTTCCCGAGCAGGGCACAGGGAACTATCCAGGAGAGGAGGCAGAAAGATTGTAAGAGCCAGCAGAGGCGGATAACAGCAAGGAAACGGTGTTGTTTAGACACAGCAGGACCGACGCACGGAAAAACTCACAGAGACTGTGGTCGTGTGCACAGGGCCTGCAGAGGCTCAGGCCAGATGGGGTTCCAGTGCTGAAAGGCAAAAGAAAACATGGGTTCCCACCTCCAACCAGGAAGCTGTCTCCAACTGTCAACCACTTGCAAAGGAAAAATTGGTTTTCTCCCACGGAGTTTCGTTTGAGTATGTTAATCATACTCCAGGGTAGGCCCATGCGCAGTGGTAAACGGCCAACACAAAACAAGCTACGCAGTGTTCTTGTAGACTTTGTCTCATATTGCTTTCTCGGGCATATTTTTCTTCTTTCTGGTCTTCGGCTTGGATATGATGGTTTCTGATTTAGTGGTTTTGTGGATGGTGGTGATTTGTGCGTGAGAGGGTTTCTTACAGTTTTGGGGGGTTCTTGTTTTTTTCTAAAGACAGTAGAACAGAAAGGGCATGGAGTTGGGTAGGTGGAGAGTGGTGAGGGTATGAGAGGAATTGGAAGAGAGTAAAAGTATGATCAGAATAGATTGTGTGAAAAAAAGTTTCTTTCAATTAAACATAATTAAATAACAATGCACTGCTTATTTCTCTACATGTTATTAGATAATGAAAGCAGCAATGATATTCCAAAGAAACATTAGTAAGATATTTACAAGTGTCGGGGCAGACTGGTCTAAGTCTGGAAATTCTTCACTAATTCATTGCAAAAAAGAGAGAGAAAAGTGAGGAGAAGGTAGCTAAACAGAGTAGCTTTCAGAGTGTGTTATTTTGTCGTTGCGGTCATTTAGCAGAATAAATGCCATATTGCTATATTCATGGATAAGTGCATCTCTGAACCCGTACCAGAGAAGCTGCTTCTTGCAGTCGTGGTTAACACAGAGACCCCAGCTGAACGATGTGCAGACAGTGAGGGGCGTCAGAACACTCAGCCCTTAACGGGATGTCTTCATCACACCTCGTGGCTCAGGCAACAGAAAGACTCAGATGGTGGATGACTTCGGAGACACAGTATTTTCCAGACACAGGAGAGCTGACGCACTCATGAGCTTAAAGACTTTGACACACGCACAAGTTTAAGCCAGACAAAATCCCAGCACAGAGAAGGGAAAAGAGACACAAAATGTCACCTCTAACCAAGAAGCTGTCTGCAGCCGATAGCTGCTTAGAGAGGGAAAATCTGGATGTAACAGGCCTCATGCTCAAGAGACTGACCAACACAAAATCGATTCCACAGCTTTTCATTTTGGTTTGGGCTATGTGTTAGTGTGTGCATGTGTGTGTGTGTGTGTGTGTGTGTGTGTGTGCACATATATGTGCACACAGGCACTTTGTTGCTGTTGTTTTAGCAAGAGAAAGAATATGAAGTTGAGTAGGTAGAAAAAAGAGTGGATCTGGGAGGAGTTGGGGGAGGGGAAATAGTATTTCCAAAATACCTTGTATTAAAAAAAATTAAAATAAGCCAGGGAGCAGTGGTGTACATCTTTAATCTCAGGACTTGAGAGGCAGAGACAGGTGAATCTCTGTGAGTTTGAGCCCAGCCTGGTCCATAGAGCAAGTGTTAGGATATCCAGGGCTATTACGTAAAGCCTGCCTCAAAAATAAATAAAAATAAATAAATAAATAAGAACAAAAATTGAACAAAAAACAAAACATCACAAAAAATATTTTTAGAAGAGTTTGATGCTTATTCTATTACTTGGAATTAAACCAAGCCTCCCAGAGCAAAATGGCGGCGAGGGGGTGGCTAAGGCATGTTGCTGCTGCTCTGTTACAGGAAGCCCAAATTCAGGCAATATAACTAACTCAGTTTCAATTTGTTAAAACACCCAGAGGCGGTTTCCTATGTTTCCTCCCCTGAAGACTGATGAATAATGGAAAGTCTCTCTGGTTTTGTGACCAGAAGGTGAGTTATGCCTGCAGGGTCTTCAAATGGTAAGCTGAGTGTCAATGACTGCTTATTCCTGGGCACATGTCAACCCTGGGCCTCAGACCTGTCAGCTAACCAGCAGCTATCCCTTCGAGGGCATGCCTCATGGTTCAGAAGTGTGGGTGTGTACTTCATAGTGTAGAAGCATGCACCCTTAGTGGCATGGCTCTTGGTGTAGAATCGGCCAGAACTGCATCATGAAACATAAAATTTTTGTGCACATCCAACCAAAAGCTAACTTATCAAGATAACTGCTTTTAAAACCATCAGAGACATTACGGGAATGGGTAAGTTGTCTTGTTAGCAGCTAACACACTAACATTTTTATCTGGATCAGAGGAAATACATTCTAGAAAGAATATTTAAGCCAATGTTTCTCATGTTGGATTTAACATTACTGACTTACTGTAAGCACAGCAAGCCTGAGGAAGAAAGCTGCAGTTTTTTTGTTTTGTTTTGTTTTGTTTTGTTTTGTTTTGTTTTTTGGACGGGGTCTCACCAATTAGCCCTGGCTGTCCTGAGCTCCCAATGTAGACCGGTCTGGCCTCAAGCTCACAGTGATCCACCTGCCTCTGCCTCCTGAGTGCTGGGATTAAGAGTGTGTACCAACACTATGAGCAAAAGTTGTGATTCTTAAAAGCAGTGTACAAGTGTGCACACACACAGAGAGAGAGAGAGAAAGAGAGAGAGAGAGAGAGAGAGCACTTTCAATCATCACTAAGGATTCAATCATAATAAAACAGTTAAATGTTTTTTCCTCAGGGAAAAATTTTTTCCATAGATACAAAATGAAGAAAACACATATTTGGATGGTTTTCTTTCTGTATTCTCTTACCTAGGAAGCAAAAAGAAAGAAAAAAAAAAAGTAATGGAATTCTTACAGGTCCCTAGCCCTGTATCTCCCTGTGTTTTGTCTGTTACTTTTGTTCCATCAGCTTAATGTAAATATCACTCCTCATGCTGGAGCCAAGTTAGGAAAAACTAGCCTTTGAGGGAATCACCACAGTTTTGAACTTAGATTTGTTGAGTGAAAATATGATGGAAGAATGAACAAAAAGGGTTGAGTGGATGTCATATAACATATTCCAATTTTTCTCTTCTTGTGGTTGACCCTCTTGTTAATTAGCAGGACCCACAAAAAGTACCCCAAACCCTGAAGCCCAAGACCCAAATATGGCTCCAATCTTTCACCACTTGTCAGTTTCCTAAATTACTCCAACCATGTGAGAGAATTGCTTTTCTTCCTGTGGCAATCTTGTTTACTGCCTACATGCAACCTAAGTCATGGCATTCTGGGTTGGACTTTTTTTTTATTGTTTTTTTTTTTCTGACCAGAGACCCACATCTGTCCAAACAGATGTTATAGAGCCCAATAACAGTGATCAGTTGCCAAAGCCAAAACATGGGACTACACAGAACATGCATAACAAATTACTGTAATGAGGGGATGATCAAGAACAAACAGTGAAGTTGACTCATTGGAAATCCTGAAGCTTATACATAAGCATAGATTTCACCCAGCTACCATCGCTCTTCTACAGTCTCTGCCCTCAGGACTTAGCCTGGAGGCAGGCACAGCATAGTGTTGCAAGCCTACCCCTTCCCAAGACAACAGCACAGACACAGCCCAGCACGTGCAGCCTGCAGGAGTTCAAGCCGCATCTAAAAGACTCCCTTAAACTCTTGTCTAAGCTGCAAAATCAGGCAAATCAGATTCAGTGCAAACTGGTTCTATATTTAGGAAAGACAATCAGATTTTTTTCAATAGGTAAATATAATATAGGCTATAATAAATATAAATAGGTAAGCTGTAATACAGGTTCACCAGAAAACTGGACGCTCTCTCAGTATCAAGCTTTGCCGGAGTGGGTTGGAAGGCGTCACTATTTGCCATGCTTTCTTGATTCAGATGGTCCGTAGCAGCAGATGATTTGTCTCGTGCAGGCTCTGAGAGGAGCTCTTTGCCAGCTGCAGGCAGTTTAAATCTGAGGACTCTGGAGAGAAAATAAATGCCAGAGCCCAGAGAATGTTGGGTTGCTCCAAGAAAGTACAAGGCTGCTGCTGCTTCCTGCCCCTACGGCTCCTACTGCTGTTCATGCAGTGAGACAAGAAGTTGGAGATCCCCTGAAACAAGGAATGGACTGGCTCCAAGGAACCTGATGACTCTAATCAGCAGGAAGCAGCTAAGAAAGACCTGTTCCCCCTCTTCCACTAACCCTTTCTGTCTCCTACCTAGGGTTGGGATATTGGAAGGCATTGGGGTGGAGTAGGGAGAAAAACATAAAAGAAATGTAAATGAAAGAGTTTTTAAAAGGGACTCCAACACTTTCTACTTTTTGAGGTATGAATACTACCATCATGAACAATTTGATCTCTAGTTTCTAATCTGAACATAGAGTTGGAGGAGCTTTACAGCAATACATCACACAGTGTTCCAATGGGTGAAAATAACAAACGAGGAGAACCCCCAAGAGAGTACGGCAGGAAAAGAATTATTAGCAACAAGTTGAGTCTATATTGTTCTTGTTTCTAATGTGATTATTTCATTCTAAATTTCCATGATGTAATTATTCCAAGTGACTAAAGTTAGCCAAGAGCTTTTGAGACGCCCGAGATATTGATAGTTGGCTGGCACATGCTAACACGTGTTGGCTGCAGAGCATGGCCAGTTCACTGTCACCATGTGCAGCATCTTTGACACGTTTCTGTCCTACCCTGGTCTTCAGAACAGCTTCCCTGGCATCAGCTGGAAGCCTGTGTGCCCTGAGGATTCAGAATCCACATAGAACAAACAGTGTCCCTAGGAAGAGTCTTAGGTAACTGAATATTTGGGAAGTGCTAAACTTGTGAGCCACTTGAACTATCCTAACCTTCCCCAAGTATTTATTTATCTGCTATTCAAATTTCTAAAATCAGGCGGGTTTTAACATAGAGTATCTAATAGTCGTGATGTTTTGAAGCAGTCGGAAAGGACTGTTGTAAAATCCATGATGCCTGAACGTTTTGTTCCGTGATAAGATAAGAGGCATCCTGTGACTTAAGGGATCAAGATCCTGGAATTAAGCCTTGAGAGTTCCAATCCATGGTCTTTACCAAATTAATCAACAGAGAGACAGCATAAAAGTCATATAACTGTCCTATACCTCATATCCCCATCTGTAAGATGCTATGGCATTAATATCACCCATGTCCATGAGTGGCTGTCGAAAGCAGTGATAAGGAAATGTTTAATTTGGTGCCTGACAGAATATTCTCAATAAACCTTATTAATTATAAGCATTTCCTAGGGTGGAAAAATGCCTAACACTTCTCCACATAGCAACCCTAAATATGTTTAAAAATAAGAAAAGCATGTTTTACTTTGTACATATGCTAAGAATTTTAATTCAGATCAGAAAAACTTTCATTTTATCCTATTTTATTCTATTCTTTATACTATTTTATTCCCCAAAATTTATAAACAAAACAGTGATTAAAATTATTCCTAAACAGCTGGGCAGTGGTGGCATACATCTTTAATCTCAGCACTAGGGAGACAGGGGCAGGCAATTCTCTGTGAGTTCAAGGCCAGTCTGGTCTATAGAGCGAGTTCCAGGACAGCTAGGGATACAGTGAGAGCGCCTGTCACAAAAAAACAAAAACAAACAAAATTATTTCTAAACTATCTCTAAATTTCTTAGTGATATAACTCAACTTTAAAATTCCCTGGGAGTACTCCCAAGAAAGGATTTTGCATTTATAAAATAAAAACAAACAAACAAAACAAAAGCAAAGATCTCTTTTGCCCACATTGGTCATTTGGAGCATCTGTTATGTGCAGCTATAAACTCTGTGACTGCAGAAATGCTCCAGAGACAGCACAATGGACAGAAGCTGTACTCTAAGGCCCCTGAATTTTTGCATATCAGACTGGCATGGCTCAGATCATGTCTGTGTAGGGACATTGCTGTATGACAAAATAGGTTGTTCTTAATATTTAAACTGGAGGAGTTCAGTCTTCTGCTGCTGGCAGGGCTGTAGCTGACCCCATGCAGATGTCATTTGGTTAATGCTAGGGTCAAAGTGTGAGAATGACTCCCTCAGAGAAGCGGCTTGCAGCAGAGCCAAGGTTCACAGTATTGATGTTTCAATGAAGCCTTTTCTCTTCTCTTCCTTTCCTCTCCTCTCCTCTGTTCTTCTTGAGTCACCCCCAGTGAAAGCTCAATTTTGAATCTTTTAGACAATCAAGACTATGCTATCCACTTTTAAACGCAGTGGTATGACGTCCCCAGAAAATTGTAGACGTCCAAGTGAGCATTCAATTCCAGATTCCGTACTTTGACTAAACTTCTTTTCTTGGCAACTGTAGGAGAGACAGCAATCGTGGAATACAATTACAGCAACATGAATACAAAAACATTACTCAATTAGAAGGAAAAATGAATCTGCTAAAATGTTTAGTATCATCGTGAGGGAAAAGACATAGTTTTTAACTTTTGCAATATGCAGGCAATATTTTTTATTTATATTAGCTTCCTTCCAACCCCTTGCCTAGAAATAAGTCGCTAGCCCTGGGAAATTTCATTCAATGCGTACTTTAAAAATAAGTCCTAATCAGAAAAAAAAAAAGTTTCAAATGATTTTAATATAGGACACTGGTTATGTAAATGACAAAGAACTTGAGAAAACAAACTTTAATAAAGAAGTCAAGAGCCTATTAACAAAAAGGCGCCATCTCATTGAGTAGCAGAGGAAGATGATGCTGTTGTTCTACATTGCTCAGGGTCGCTCAGAAGGTGAGGTGGCAGATGGGGCTGTCAGGGCTGGACCAACGGAGGAGACAGCATCGCTGCAGAAGATGCTCTGACAGAGGGAAGGACTGAGAACATCTCCCCTTCTCCCTTCTCCAGTTCTCTAAGCTCCCAGCAGTGTTGCCCACAGACAAACCCATCAGACAGCGGACACCAGTGCCAAGAAGTCACCTGCAAGTATCAGATCAGCGTGAGGTCAGAGGAGTGCTGTCCTGATTCAGCGTGCACCCACTTTTTCTCTCACTTCTCTTCAAAAGGCTACAGTGGGACATGAAGTTCGAGGTATTTTCTTTCGGCCCTGGGAGGCTTCCAATCAGGAAGCTTAAGAATTTACCCAGAAGAAGATACAGATAAAGTCTAGTCAGAAAATAAGATTTCAGCATACAAAGAAGGTTCACCAGTGAGGCTCTTTTAAACAGACAGGAAGGTGAGGGGCAAGGGTGGATATTGTTCCACACAGGACAACAAAAAAGGGGCAGACAGGTTGTATAATGGAAGCGATGGTATGTGCTCCCCCACTCTCTCATCACTCTCATTCGATCGGAATGTGGTAGTGACAGGGGGATGATGCGCAGAGAGTGAGAGGCTTTGTAACACTCCATCCTACATGGGATGTCTTCGTCAAGCCCCTCCCCTTGGTCTCAGGGAACTATGGAGAAGAGGAGACAGATTGTCAAAGCCAAAGGGGATGGACGGCACTAAGGAAACAGTTTCATAATAAAAGCAGGACCTGATGCACATATGAAGAACCGGCAGACTGTGGGACGCAGAGAATCTACACAGGTTCAAGCTAGACAGGGTCCCAGCACGGTTGGGATGTGGGGAGTGGGAAGAAGGGAGGGGAGGGTGGATATGAGCTCCCATCCCTAACAAAGAAGATATCTCCAATTGACAACCACCTGCAAAGGAAAAATCCGTTTTCTCTAATGGAGTGTCTCTGGGTATACAAACCACACTTAAAAGCAGGTCCCATGCCTGGAAGTAGATGTCCAGCCCAAAATGAACTCCGTGGTGCTTTGCACATTTTTTGACTCATATTGCTTTGTTTGAGCACTTTTCCTTTTTGTTGCTCTTTTGTTTGGGTAGTATGGTTTCTAATTTTGTGTTTTTATGGTGTGTGTGTGTGCACAAAGTCTCTGTGTGTGTACATTTATTGTGCTTTTTGATGTTATTATTATTTGCCTGTTTTATTTTTTTAATTTTATTAATTACAGTTTATTCACTTTGTATCCCTCCTGTACCTCCCTCCCTCCTTTCCTCCCAATCCCACCCTCCCTCTTCTCCACCCATATCCCTCTCCCAGTCCACTGATAAGGCAGGTCCTTTTCCCCTTCCCTCTGATCCTGGTCTATCAGGTTTCATCAGGACTGGCTGCATTGTCTTCTTCTGTAGCCTGGCAAAACTGCTCCCCCCTCAGGGGGAGGTGATCAAAGAGCAGGCCAATCAGTTCATGTCAGAGACAGTCCCTTCCCCATTACTGTGGAGCCCACTTGGATACTGAACTGCCGTAGGCTACGCAGGGCTTTCAGGCCATCTCCATGAGTGGTCCTTGGCTAGAGTATCAGTTTCAGAAAAGACTCCAGTGACCAGACTTATTGAAGCAGACACACCAAAAAGGAGTAGATTTCTGGAAATAATCAAACACAGGGCTGAAATCAATCAATTAGAAACAAATAAAACAATTCAAAGAATCAATGAAACCAAGAGCTGATTCTTTGAGAAAATCAACAAGATAGACAAACCATTAGCCAAACTAACTGAAAGGCAGAGAGACACTATCCAAATTAACAAAATCAGAAATGAAAAGGGGGACATAACAACAGGCACTGAGGAAATCCAAACAATTATTAGGACTTACTTCAAAAGCCTATATGCCACAAAATTTGAAAATCTAAATGAAATGGACTATTTTCTTGATTGATTCAACTTACCAAAGCTGAATCAGGACCAGGTAAATCAATTAAATAGACCTATATCCCCTAAGGAAATATAAGCATTCATCAAATTCTCCCATCCAAAAAAAAGCCCAGGGCCAGATGGTTTCAGCACAAAATTCTACCAGACCTTCAAAGAAAGAGAAAGAACACATGGAGTTGGATGGGTAGGGAGGTAGGGAAGAGATGGGGCAGAGGAAACTTTGGTCAGATTATATTTTATGAATATTCCTACAAGGAGCATTTCTAACTGTTCTACAGGTCAAAACATAGACATAAGTAATAATCTTTAAGTCTCTAACAATGGAAATTCACATTCTTCAGCCTGTTGCTTTCTAGAAGCAACTCACTAATTTTCTTTAATCTGACTACACTATTAGCCAGAATGAAGTAAGTGGCTGTGTATTGTGTTTTTATACATCTAAAACACTGCATGTATCTTCCATAAACAGACCCATTTTATTTATCTTAAAGCTTAGTAATGTATTTTTTGAAAATGGGCTTGTTCGGTTTTAATATTACACATGTTTTTCTCTCTTTCAGAATGAGTTTGGTGGCTCACAGCCCTTCCACAAGGGAAGATCCCAGTCTCATTCCTGACTCAGACTGTGAGGATAAAAGTGCAATTTTAATTGAGACTGAACGAGAGCACTTTCTCAATGGATTCTTTGGAAGGTTATCTTTCTCAAAGCTGTAGAACTAGGAAATGAAACGGATCATCAAGAAAATTCCTTCAGCCATTTTCACTGCCCATCAATGAGCTGGTTAGCTCATATATCAATTTTCTTTTCTCTCTTTTTTTTTTCATTTTGTATTAAGTGATTTTTATCTACAAAATAAGATGACCCAGGACCCTTCAAAATGACTTGTAAGTTGATACAGAAAGTAGGAAAGAGGAGGAATTTTAAAGAAGATGAGTACAGAAGCAATTATTTGAACAAGGCACATACATTTTTACCCTACACATAAAAGCAGCACTATTGTGTTAATTACACACATCACAGACATGCACACACACATACATACATATATATATACATATATATACACACATATACATATATATATATCCCACATATTTAGTGGGTGTTTCTAAATGAAATGAGAACATTCAACTTTATAAAGTGTTTGGTTGGTTGCATTAGCTAGGTACCACTACTTCATAAGATGGATTGATGAAACACCTTCGTTGCTGTCAGAGCTCAATACAACAGTTCTCATCTAGCAAGAAACACTGCACAAGGATTGTTTTGGCAAGAATTTCATATCATGTTTCATATCAGTGGAAATTATGTCTGAGGGTGTGTGTGTCTGTGTGTCTGTGTGTGTACAATGTAGTAACACCATAATAATGTGTTATAAATTTACCCTGAGAAGATTCTCAAAACAAGAATATTTAAACCTTTGAGAGTATAGGAGATACTAATTTATGGACGATAACCAAGAAGAACTAGAGGTAATGAGGACCTCCTGGAATACCCTAAGCAGTTTCCTAGAGCAGTGCATGCTCTAATGGTCTTGTCTATCTCCACCAACTTTAACTTCCCTCAAATTAGGGCTTGTATTTTTTATGACTATTCTAATGCTAACATACTTTGAGGCACAATGGGAATTTTAACACTTTTTACTAGTGAAATGTGTAAGTAATGTTATGTTCACTTGCACCAAAAACATTTCATACATACAATTGGAAAGAAGCAATGTTTTAGAATCCTGTTCTCAGTCGTGGAATGAAGCCGTGGCCACATAAGGTAGTATCTATACTTATCATATTAGAAATGTTCACAATATTGTTGACATGAGCCATGCAAGCCAGACACATGGGAAAATGCACATGTTTGCTTTTGAAGGACTGGAGAGGTTTCTCAGTAGTTAAGACTTACATGAAGGCCCACGACTATCCATAATGCCAGTTTCAGAAGATCATATACCCTTTACTGTCCTCCATGGGCACAGCCAGGTACACATACAGTGCACACACACACACACATGCACGCACATACACACACATACACACACACACCATAAAATAAATAAATTTTAATTTGCTTTATTCAAGCAAAGAATTACATACACATATGGAGTGAGGGCTTCACTTAAATTCCTGCCTTGGTTTGTGAATCAGTAAGATTTGTGGCTAATAATAAGGGTACTTGGAGTCACTTGGTAAATCATAATAATTGGTCAATGCAGATAATTGCTGCTTAGAATTCATGACAAACTAAAACTTCTCAAAAAGTACAACATGGATAAATTAATCTTATGACAAATTTATGTTTATAAAATTCAGACTACGGTGTTTAAATTGCAATCTTAAATAATATTTTTCTATCTTCTACTTTAATTTTGTAAAGGTTTGCACTAAATTTTTTGAAGCAAAATATATCAAATTAGTACACACTGAGAAGAATTTCTGAGCGGCTATTTTTAAATGCCCAGCCAAGTACTCTAGTACTTCTAGGTTTCAAAGCTGAGTAAAGTAGACTTTCTTGATAAATTAACTTTTGTTATTTTTTTTCCTGAATTTCCAGTGTTACTTATTTACAAAGACCAAAATTCTGATACTTTTCCCCACCAGTTTTTACAATTCTTATAGCAACAGTCAAAGGAAGCCTGTAATGTGTAATGTTATACCAATTAGCCCAAGTAAATTGTCTGGAGTGAACATTTGAGCCAAAGATAATCAACCCGTGGCCAATGACAGCTGACACAACCTAGATATAAATAGAAGCTGGAGGAAGATGAGGAGGAGGAGAAGGAGGAGGAGGATCTTGGTTCATTCTGTCTTCTTTCACCATGACTTTTTTTTTTTTTTGGAAGGGTGGGGAGAGGATCTTGGATCATTCTGATTTCTTTTCCCAGTGACATTTTTTAAGTAAGGATAAATACCCTGGAAACAGCAATGTCATAAACTATTTAATATAAGTGCTGAAATGGTACTCTGACACTGAGTCATGACTGCCAAAGCAACGTGTAAGCCACAGTAGAGGTGGAACAGACATTTCAACAGGAAAAGTGAAAGGAGTGGTCACCCAGCAGAGTGGCTGCTTCAGGACAGACTGTAGAGGAGCGAGAAGCCTTAGGAGTGTTGCTCTGATGTCACCTCCTTCCCACCACCAGTTCACTCAGTTCCAGCCCTCGTGAGTTCTTCCGTTCATCTCCCAAGAAGAAACGCTCAGCTGCTTTGCTGTTAGTAACGACAGGACACAATAAACAAATGAAACACTTGAAAATAATAAACACTTCTAAATTTTTTTTTAAAAAGACACTAATTTTCTGAGTGGCCACAATGACTTTTCTTTAGGAGTATGTTGATACTTACAAATACATTTTCATAACAGATATGGGGCCTGTGTTTTGTGACTCAGATGCCATGAGCATTTCCGTGCTCATTAATAACACTTCACAGCATTGTTTCTAATATTTCATTCCCTCATTTTAGCCACACACTACAGTGTCCAACTAGAAATGCCTTGGTGATAAATATTTATATCATTTCTAGCTTGTGGTTTAAATGAGAAATGTCACCCATGGATTCACATGTTTGAATACTTAGTACCCAGCTGATGGCACTGTTTGGGAAGGTAATGGGAGTTGTAGAATATGGAACCTTTCTGGAGGAAGTATGTGACAGGAGACGAGCTGCTTTGCGGGTTCATAGCTGCAGTCCACTTCCTGTTCATCTTCTCTGTATGTGACAGTATCAACCATCAAAGATCGTATTCCAAGTCAATTATTTAATAAACTACATGAAGCACAGAAGATGTTCAGCAACTGGTCTTTTTGAGTTCTGCTTTTCATGGTATTTGGGTAAATAATTACCATGATGATTTTATGCTTCAAGAAACAGGAAGCAGTAGTCTAGATTTCCAGCATTTGTTGTGCAAAGTTAAGTTCCACCAGCAAGTGAAGAGATGGCTCACAGACTGGAGACAAACAGGTTCTTGGGAAATCCTGTGCTGAAGTAAAAGTTCAGAGCCACAGTTCTAGAACTCCTGTTGAGGGAGGAAAGAGAGCATAGCACATTGGGCTTTCCTTTCATTACTTCATGAGGCAGAACACAAGACACACAGTTGATGAAAAAGTTACAAATACCTAGGTGGCATTTTAGATACATTTACCAGAGACATATATATAAGGATGTGGATAGACAGCAAATGAACAAAGCATTTGATCTTTTTATGGTACTATTTGTAAACGGTAAATACAAGCACAGATATTTTTCTGAGGGCAATCATTGACTAGAAATTAGAACTATACTGAGAAAATTAATCAATGAGCCACGCTTGGAGAGTAAGAAGACCTCTGAGGAGTAATTAAAACTTATTAAACATCCATCAATCCGTTCACTTCTGAATCTAATCAACAACCAGTCTCTTCTTGAAATTCAGTTTCTGGGGCTGGAGAGATGGCTCAGTGGTTAAGAATAATTCTTCCTCTTGTGGAAGGCCTTGGTTCTGTTCCCAGCATCCACGTGGTGGTTCGTAACCATCCGTAACCCTAGTTCCAGGGGACACAACACCCTCTTGGAGCTCTGTAGGCAGCAGACATCAATACAGTCTGAGTACATGCATGCAGGCAGAACACTCATACACATAAAATAAATCAATCTAAAAAAGCTTTCAAGAGCAAATTGTACCATCCTTCTTGTGAGAAAAGAGAATAGAAAGAATTTTAGAATTCTGGTCAAGATAAGCATTACATGTGTTATTATTTTTAATAAATCTTCCCGAGCAGGGAAGCCAAACCATGCCCACAAAATACCTAAAGCATAGTATCTTCTCACTGTGATCACCGATTTACTAGCTGAAAAGTGAAAAAGCAGAACTAAGAAACAATCGCCAATTTTTGTCTTTGTGGGTAATTTCCTATTGTAGCAGATTCATTGTAACCCGTGGATGTCGGGTCGCAAGCATTTAAATGCCCGCCGTGCACCAACCCAATATGCCACCTGGGTAATTCTGAGTGTTGCAGTCACCTTATTTGTCGGTTCTGAAGTTCTGTTCATAAAAAGAACTGCAGTCAGTATCACATTGCACAAGTTCCTGGAGCCCGAGGGAGAATAATGACACGAATCAATAATGCTGTCTGGGAAAAGGCTTAAAATAAAATATTACAGAAGGGAACGAACATCACCCGGGGGGGGGGGGGGGGCTTCAAGTGCTGATTAAATATGGCTGCCTCAGCTCTTTTCCGCGCGGTGACAGATGGGGACAGACTACTTACTTTGGCATTTGGTGCACTTTTCTGAACTAGGGTTACCTAGGACACAGGGCACGGCTTCTGTGTGCTCGGACGCCCCCTAGAGGGCGACACTGCACACACGCAGAGAACCGCATTTCAGGAGGGCCATCCACAAGCGCAGTTTTCTCAAGGAAATTAATAAATAAAATAAAGTACATGATGCTTATTCTTCTTTTCCTCAGTCCCCATGCTCCAACGAAACAGAGAGAAAGAAGGAGTTCATTTGTTCAAGGTGACAAAATGTCTTAGCGTACAAAGACTTAAACTGTCCAAATAGAAATTACAATTGGAGGACTATCTAGATAAATGTCAACTTTATATCACATTTGACGCATGAAAGAAAAAAGCTAATGAGCGCCAGTTTACATACCATGTATCAACATGTATGTAAATATTCCCTCTGCATGCGAACTACTGAGGCTTGAAAACATTACATGACACCCAGATAATATATAATATCTATACACATATCTCTCCATTACATCTAATTTCACTACAACTTCGTTGTAACATTGAGTTTAAAAGTTCAACATTATTTATTCTTCCAGTCCTCTCGTTTTGGCCTATCATAGTGGCCAAGGACACAAACAAACAAAACACACTTTATCCCTGGAAATAAAAAGTGTGGGTGGTAGAGATGCAGAGATATCAGCTTTCGGCTCGATGGACACCGATTTCCTCTGCGAGTCGGGGCTTGTGTCCCTGAGCTCACTGTGTCTGAGAGACGTCCAGAAATGATTGCTGCCTGCTCAGCTCTCTTATAAGTTTGATTGAAACCATTAGCTGGAATATAATGAATTCCACATGTCAGCCTTATTTGGTATTTTTTTTTAAGATAGAATTTTTAACATAAAATTGTGATAAATCCATTCTGAGTAAGGTATGAATTTCTTTTTTCCTTTTCTTTTCTCAAATGAGATTCTTTCTATCTACTATTTGAAGTAGTTACGCGAGTATTTACATACCAGTGACTAGACTGACTGGACTCAATAAATTCACACTTTCATCCAATTTTTCCAATATATTTCTCCTTGGGAATTATTGAAGTATCTACGAAAACAGTTTCACTTTTTCAGACCACTTGTGCCTAAAGCTTTTTATTGAAAACTAACCATAATCTGGAATCACACATTCTGGAAGAAACCACTAACTAAAGGCTCCATTTATTTAAATGGGAAAAAAATTTAAAATGTGCTACTAATAATAACCCTAAAATACTAACTAAGTTATTAAAAAATAGTAAGAAGCACATATATAAGTGTGTGTGTATATATATATATTCCTATATATAAGTAGCAAACAGTAAGTCTGAGTAGAAAATCTTAAAACACCAGTTCTCAATTACAGCCAACACACAGTAAACAAGCAGCTGTTCTGGATAGAATAAGGTGGTCTTCCACTTTTTTATTATTTTATTTTATTTTTTATTACACTTTATTCACTTTGTATCCCCCCATAAGCCCTTCCCTCCTCCCCTCCCGGTCCCACCCTTCCCCCCTTTCTGCATGCATGCCCCTCCCCAAGTCCACTGATAGGGGAGGTCCTCA
>NW_026585797.1:18864412-18922295 GCF_907164565.1 Psammomys obesus
CCCACCCTTCCCCCCTTTCTGCATGCATGCCCCTCCCCAAGTCCACTGATAGGGGAGGTCCTCCTCTCCTTCCTTCTGATCTTAGTCTATCAGATCTCAGCAGGATTGGCTGCATTGTCATTTTCTGTGGCCTGGTAAGGCTGCTCTCCCCTCAGGGGGAGGTGATCAAAGAGCAGGGCAATCAGTTCATGTCAGAGGCAGTCCCTCTTCCCATTACTATGGAACCCTCTTGGACACTAAACTTCCATGGGCTACATCTGTGCAGGGGTTCTAGGTTATCTCCATGCATGGTACTTGGTTGGAGTATGAGTCTCTGGGAAGCCCGCTGTGTTCAAATTTTCTGGTTCTGTTGCTCTCCTTGTGGAGTTCCTATCCTCTCCAGATCTTACTATTTCCCACTTCTTACATAAGATTTCATGCACTCTGTCCAACAGTTGGCCATAAGTCTCAGTGTCTGCTTTGATAGTCTGCAGGGCAGAGCCTTTCAGAGGCCCTCTGTGGCAGGTTCCTAACTTGTTTCCTGTTTTCTTCTTCTTCTGATGTCCTTCCTCTTTGCCTTTCAGGATGGGGATTGAGCATTTTAGTCAGGGTCCTACCTCTTGATTAGTTTCTTTACATGTATAGATTTTAATAAGTTTATCCTATATTACATGTCTATATGAGTGAGTATATACCATGTGTGTCTTTCTGCTTCTGAGACAGCTCACTCAGGATGATCCTTTCCAGGCCCCACCATTTACCTGCAAATTTCATGATTTCCTCATTTTTTTATTGCTGAGTAATATTCCATTGTGTAGATGTACCACAATTTGTGCATCCATTCCTCCACTGAGGGGCATCTGGGCTGTTTCCAGCTTCTGGCAATTACAAATAAAGCTACTACAAACATGGTTGAGCAAATGTCCTTATTGTGTACTTGAGACTCTTTTGGATATATGCCTAGGAGTGGTATGGCTGGATCTTGAGGAAGCGCTATTCTTAGCTGTCTGGGTGAAAGTGCCAGATTGATTTCCAGAGTGGTTGTACAAGTTTACATTCAAGGTGGTCTTTCTTAACACAAGCAGATTTTACATATAATTCTGATACTAACTGTAGTTATAACATGAGCCTTTTCCTATATACTGATGAGTTTGGAAGAACATTTTCCCCTTGTTTAAAAAAAAAAAAGTCAGCTAAATGATGCTGTACCAAGAAGATGTGTATGTTAGGCTACTGAAACCTACATAGCTATTCTCCGAGCAAACCTCTAACCCGAGAGAGAGCTTCAATAGAGTGAGGTTCCTTGGCCAGTGCCACCTAAGAACTCTAGCATCTGCTTTGAAACTACCTGCTTGCTCTTTGGGGACCAGCAGGTCCAAGCTGGATGACCCGGTGGCCACAGTAGCACACAGCTGTTACCATTGGTATATGGCTTTCCTGGAACTGCCAGCGCAAAGCGCGATGAACCCAATAGCTTAAAACAGAGAGGCTTATCCTTAAAACAAAACAAGCTTATCCTATGCCAGTTCTGGGAGCCAGAAGTTCAACATCACGGGGGCCTTGGTATGGTGCTGAGGCTGAATCTGACCCGTGCATCTGGCTCAGCTTCTAGATGCTGCTAACAGCACTCCATAGTCCTTCTCTTAGAGCCACACTCCCCAGTCTCCAGGCATCTTCCCATTTTCTCTCTGTCTTCACCATTCACTTCTTATAAAGGGAATAGCTCACCCTTGACCTTAATGTACTCCTACCAACTTTTTGGATTGATCCCATCTGCAAAGACTCTTTTTCCAACTCCCTTGCACAGCTCTGAGTGGGTATGTCTTTCGAGGCCAGTCCCCACATCCAACCCGCGGAATCCAGCTTGGTGTCACAGGCTAACATCAGCTCTAGAACAACCGACCTACAGAGACAGTCTCCTCCCCCACTTGAGCAACATAATTGCTACGTCTTGTCTTAAACTTTCTTTTAATTTGGAAAACAATGGAGGAGGCCAAGGAGGTTTTGTTTGAGTAGGTTAAGGGCAGGGCGTCCCCTGCCTGAGGTATAGCTAACCCTGAAAGTTTTCTGGAACTACTACAGTCTAGAGGTCTAAAGGACATCTAAGAAGCAGGGGCCTGAGGGTGGCCAGAGGACAACCCCGAAGTGTCTCTCTGAAGATGCCTCGAGAGCTTTGTCGTTTTCCTGACTTCGCTTCTTAGACTTTGCTTCTGAAGCACAAACACTGTCAGCAGAAAGCACTCCACGAAATACGCATTTCATGAGAAAAAAGCCAAGAGTGAGTCTTTAAACTGCCATACTTGAGGGTTCTCTAGATTTCATGACTCATGATGACTTGGATAGAAATCAAGGCCTTGCAGACAGTTCACCAAGAAACTGAGCTCACAAATGTGACCCGGTTTTTACTAACAGTGAATGAAATGAAGGTAACGTTCAGCGTTCACAAATGTAAGCACGCATTTTCATAGGCAAACACACACCTATTTACACACTGTGTCCGTAACCAACGAGCATTCACCGATGTCCCTGCAAAAACCCTTTTCGTTGTTACCAACCACCCTTCTGAGCTTGTCCACCCCCTCTTAACTGCCTCTTTAAAAAAAAAAATTTTTTTTAAATAAAGTTTTCTTTCAAGCCCTCTACTGTTACAGTGTTTCGGCCATCAAAGTCCCCTCCTGGCCATTTTCATTTACCTTGTGACTCTGACCCTTTGTGAAGCTGAGCATTTTCAGAGTAAGTTGATCCTGCGGGTCCCCAAGGATGCTATTCTCATTTATTCTCTCAGCCCTTTGAATGGAGCAGTCTGCCCTTGGCAGCGGTTCAGCGGGCCCACATTCAAAGAGCACACAGTCCTTTCTCTTGCAGAGACGTTTCAAAGCGCGGCCCGGGGTTCGTGGAAGGGCTCTAATGGATGTCAGTCGCTGAGCACGTTACATTTCATTCATGGCTGCCAGGGAACGTGATGAGTCCAGAAGCAGGAAAAGAAAACCGGCAGCCTGTTGGGTTAATGCATACAGTTCCCAGCCTGTGTGCGGCTCTGATGCAGCCCCAGTGGGGCTGAGGCACTTAGGATGAAACCCAGGAGTTAGCTTGTCTTAAAGTCTCACCCAAGCCCCCTAGACAACCTAAGCAAGATCGCACGAACCTGAGCGTTCATCTGCAAGGCTCGGTGCCCCACAGGGAGCAGATCTGTGGGGCCCCATCCCCATTTCTCCCTCCCCTGAAGCCATACAAAGGTTCTGTGCCTTCTTCATGGTCGCCCCTGACAGCTGGCTCTGCTTTTCAAAAACTTCACAATACTTGGGGTGTTGCAGCCTCCGGTGGCTGCTGAAGTTGGGAGACAGTCCCAGGGGTACAGATGGGGGATGGGGACAAAGGCTTGGCTGGGACCTCTGTACCTGCCAACTGGTGTGTTGCAGAGTGGCTAAAATTACTGGCTGCCCAATTATCTGATTAAAGAGAACCTTTCATTTGAGGCTTAAAAAAAAAAATCCAGACTGAAATCAAAACTTTCAAGTTACCTAAACTACCAAAAAAAAAAAAAGAAATAGAAATAGAAAAAAAGAAAGAAAGAAAGAGAACAAAGGGGGTGGGGAAGAAAAGGAGGATAGAAAAGAAAATGAAAGAAAAAGACAAGGAAAATGAAGAGAAATGGTGCAAGGGGACATGCTTTGTTCTAGAATTTTTGTCTCTTTCTTTCTTTCTTTCTTTCTTGCTTGGCTTTGTATGTTTTGGAGTGTGAATTCCATAGCAACATTGTGCTGTGAAACTTCTGGTATCAGACTTAGGTGTAGTTATCTTCATACACACACACACACACACAGCAGCAGCAGCAGCAGCAGCAGTAACACTCATAATTATAGTTTTAAATTAGTTGAGTCAATTGATTAAATAAGGTACCGTGATCCCCAAAAGCAATTCACATTTTATTAGCTTTACAGTTTCTCTGCAATCCTCTTAAATTATGCCGTCCATGAGTTAGGTCTGTGTCAGGCCACATCAGAACTGTGTTTTTACGGGTCTTGGATTCCGCAGAGGCTGTTGTGGTTTGGAAATAGCAGAACAATGTGTTGCTGCTACCCCAGCCAGTTAATGACCTGCACCATAGCTAAAGGCCCCAAACCACACAAGGCAAGTGGGCTGAGCCCTCCTGGAATGTGTGACAACCGGAGAAGGGACCCTCATCTCTTCTTTCATGATGTTCTGATTTGGTGTCATCTTGAAATCATACTAATAACTACACCATAGTTTATGCTGCCTTGTTTGCTTTAACAAGAGAAAAAGGGCAGAAGGGAGGAAAGAAAGATAGAGAGGAGGAGAGATTACAGATGGTGGAGTCAGCAAATAGCTATGTCAGAACTTATTTTTTAAAAATAAAATTCTTAGTCTAAAATAGAGACTTGGGGTTTTTAGGGTACAAAGTACCCATGTGCTGGTAGTGTTTGCCCAATGGCAGAGCTCAAGCCACACATGCAGGGGCCTACATTAAACCCAGCATGTGTGGACACAGGGGTGCACGCACACAGACAGACATGCACACACACACACACACACGCACACACACGCACTCAACTGTGCCCCTTTGTTAGAAAAATAAACTAGAGGGCAGACGTAGGAGTGAAGAAGCAAGGGGAGAGGGAGGAATAAAAACAGCAGGAAGAACAGGAGAGAGGAAAGAAGGGATGGATCAAGGGACAATGAGAGAAACAAGAAAAGTGCATCTTGTGTTATGAATCATAAATGCATGATTTATGCTCAGAGATCAGCACGATCAAAGGATGTACATCAACAAATGGAATGGTAACTATACACACACAAACATATACCCACCAAAGGCTTAGAAACAATAGAAAGACAGATGCTGACAATAGTACTTTTTAATTTGTTCTTCCTGTACGGTGCTTCTATCCCCAAACCCCACCCAACCCCAAGATACACACACTTTTAAGACATGGCTACTGTCATCAAGGAGAATGACTCCTTGTTTACTTCCTGTTCCATCTCCAGTTTACCCCAGAGCTGCCTACACTCCCTACAAAAGGTAAGGAATGGTGTTACAAGCACAGCTGTTCAGTTTCACAAGAGCCTCCGGCCTGGCCCTCCTCTCCTGCTCTCACAGGTGGCACACAGAGCCTGCCTGTTGCTCCCCTGTGGCCAGCAACTCATCAGAAGTGAAACACCCTATTCCTGATGAACTTAATTGTTTCAAAAGCATTTTCATCTGGGAGCCTAAACTCACCACCCTGTGACCTCTCCCACTCTTTTTAGTTCTGTAACTGTAGCAATGTCTCTGCCCCTCCCCTCCACCCGTTACAGAACAGCCTTTGAAACTGTTAACAAGACTTGTCATTCTCTCTGGCAAAATGAACACATTCCCCCAGCTACTCCTTGTATGATATGGTTTCCAGACCCTTCACCATTCTTCCTTTGAACGTGTTCCAGTTTGCTGTCAACTTTCCTCTTAAAAGTTGGTGCCCAGGACTCAACGAAGCACCTCCTATACAACCAGCAGTGAACGGGGTTAGACCAGGAACTCCCTTGATGTGGAAGATGTATTTCAATTAATAGAGCATAGGACTGAAGCTTTTTGCAGTAGATCTGCATGTCTGAGTTCCATTAGCCTGAATTTAAGCCTAAAGTGTGTTTTACATTCGCTAACAAATCAGATATGATCTATTCTTTACGCAAGAAATCGATTATTTGAGGGACCAGGATGGTAAAGAGAGAAGTGTGTTCGCCTTGAAAGCATGAGAGCTGTGCTCTGGTGGGGGGGTGGGGCGCGGGCAGGGGGTTCCTGGAGCTCCTTGCCAGCCAGACTAGCAGAACTGTTGTGCTTCATGTTGGAGAGAAGACCTTCTCCTAAAAAGCAACGTGGAAAGCAATAAAAGGAAACACCCGACATTGACCGTTGGCCTCTGCATGTGCATGCACATATAAAACCAAATATGTCTGGATAAACGCACATACAAACACAAGCTGATTGCCTGAGTCTAGTATGTGACATTTATTCTACTGAGTTTCAGCTTGTCTCCAAGTATTCTGTCTAGCTCATGAAACATTTTTAATGACCTGTTTATTTTGCTCCACTTGCTAGCTAATCCTCTGCATTTTGTTTCCTTTGAATTTTTAGTAGGACTTCTTTCAATGCGTTATTCAGAGGTTCGCCGAGGTAGGTTGGCATTGAGCGAGTAATGATTGTCTGTGGTCACCACCATTAGAACATTTCAGAGACCTTCATTCAGTGGACATCACTTCCTTCTCCATTTCGATAACCTATAAGGTCTTTTGAAAGAAAAAAAATCCCAAGATATATTAATAAAAGAAAAAAGAGAGAGCATGGAGGAGCAGATGCATCTAGGGCTTGGTTGGAGCTCAGTGGGAAACTGTGTTTGAGCCCCACACTGCCAAAATAAAGAAGGAAGTGTAGGGACCCGTGACTTATTACCCCTAAGAAGGCCAGACCCAAGGCCTGGTAGCCAAGATGCAGAGTTGGGGGATGGATCTGGCCCATCTCAGGCCCTCAACATTCTCTCAGAAGTGGGCTCACATCAGCTCCCTATTTTCCTTTTCTACTGTTTTAATAAATGAAGAAAAAATGAAATAAATAGATCAAAGCCAATTTTTTTTGTTTTGTTTTCTTTCAACTGAACACAATTTCCATGCAGTAAAACACTGGTTAGAAGTACGTATTAGGAGAGTCATTTGTGGTTTGGGGAGAGAATGCTGGGTTCAGTGTGGTGTTCAGCACAACACACCGGGCTGCCTGCTGCTGCTGCTTCTGGTAGAATCAATAGGCAATAGCCCGAAGAAACGGCCCTTCAGGGAAGCACAAATAGTCAGCATTGCGCATTGTGAAGTACAGTGCCTAATTATATTCAGAAAAACTGTGAAAGATAGCTTTGATATCTGGTAGTGGTTCAACATTTGTATGATATGGCTGCTTCCATATAGCTGTGTTTATCCTTTATTTGCAAAGTGCATAAGTAGTTCTTATAGAACATGCTTCTAGTGTGTATAAAATTATTCTCAATAAGTGAGGTTTTTATGAATCAACATACTATGTCTTTTTTAATGATTTTTTTTTTATGTGCATTGGTGTTTTACCTGCATGTATGCCTGTGGGAGGGCATCAGACTCCCTGGAGCTGGAGTTACAGAGAGTTGTGAGCTGTCACGTGGGAGCTGACAATTGAACGCTGCTGCCAGCTGCTGGGCTATGTCTCCAGCCCGATACTGTCTGTTCTAGTCTTCCCCCAACCCCCGACTGCTCATCTGTGTTCTGAAGAAAGGCTACCATAAGTATTTTCAGAAAAACAGGATACATAGTATAAAAGGATTACATATTTTCAAATAAACTTTAGACATCTAGAATTAATGATGATTTGTACTAAAAACAAAAAGCAAGTGAGTATCCAGATGAATGAGAATAAAACTGCATGATGGCAAGTATTTGTGAGGAGCACAGCAGAGACTTTGTGGGATGACGGATGTGTAGAATACAGGACTGAGTAGCTGAGTTAAATCGTGAACAAATCAATTCCTTTTATTTTCACAAAGAAAATGTAAAACTTAGTTGTCCAAAAAGTATTTTTATTATGTGAAAATACTGCTGGATGGAGCAGAGAAGATGAGCTGGTCACTGGGACTGAAGGGGTCTGTGCAGAAGCGGGGATAACAAAAGCTTGTCTCTTGCAAAACCAAAACAATCCCCAGTGCAGCGCGATTTACTTAAAGCTGTTCTCTTCAACAGGCATCTTAACTTGTAAGAATTTCCTTCTTACTGTTCTTCAGCCATCGTTTTATGGGCAGGGATTAAAACCATCTGATGTCAACTAATAGTTCATTTTTAAAAGGGGGCAATAACTAACTAAAGTCAGAAAAAGGTAGTAATTGAAGGCAGACACTGTACTGTGTGGGGACTACACAGCCTCCACTCAGTCAAAGGTGGCCCCAGAGGAGGATGTCCTGAAGCAGGACTTTGGCTAATGAATCATGCTCTCCATTCATCTCCATTCCTTGTGGTAACTGCAGAGACCTCAGGTGATGAACTGAGATGGCAACACGTCAGAACTGAAGCTCAAACCTCCGTGGGAGGAGTGGCCATTCGTGGACTCCAAAGATGAACGGAAAATGCGTTTCCAGGCCATTTAAAAGTGGCAAATTTCACTAAGACATTGCACTCTTTCGCACTGTTACAGATGAGACAGTAAATGGCTTACTGTTTGGGGCAATTACAGGGAAGACTCTAGTCTATAAAAAACGCAAATTACGATAGCATCCAGTAATCCACTGACTTAATGTAGACCTCAAAAACAGCAATGGGCCCAACTTTTTGCATATTCAATTTCAGATCAATAAGAAGGATATACACTGAATGTAACAACAACAACAACAAATGTCTAAATCCATGGTGGAATAAGTGTCAGCAATATATCGTCACCATGGCAGAATAAGGGCGCTATTCAAAATGATAGGTTCTCTTAGAGTCATTGGGTCCTACCATGTGAATTAGTGGGAAGAAGCTACTGTCAAGTCAGAAGTGTTCTTCATCTACCCGCTGCTATCTCGAAGCCGGTGCACTCAAAGGCATTTCATAGAATATCTTTGATTTGCACATCAAAAAAAAACAGGACCGTGAGTAGCTTGTCCAAGCAAATGCAGATAGCAAATGGCTGAGCCAGACCCCAAACCAGGGCCTTGGATCTCGAGTCTCATGCTCTTTCCCACTGCACTAGGCTTGTGTAAAACTCCAAAACACACATTTTAAACAGGATGTGCAATTTGGAAAACTTAGAATTATAACCTTGTGTCCTGATTATTTCCATCAGCATTTATTTTTGAATCTTTCTCTGTCCCCAGGGTTCTCTTTCTTGGATCATTGTTATCTGATTTTCCTAAACATTCTTGTTTATCTTTCACTTTTTCTACATAATTGCTTCTCCGTTTTAGGTCTTATTTCTCCTTTTATTTTTTTTTTCTGACTTTATTTGGGATTGGGGCTTGGCTTGAGAAAAGGCCTCTCTGTATAGCCCTGGCTGGCCTGGAACTCACTATGTAGCCCAGGCTGGCCTCAAACTCACAGAGATCCACCTGCCTCTGCCTCCTGAGTGCTGAGATTAAAGACGTGCACGACGCCGCTACACCCCTAGCTTTATTCTTATGTCTTCTGAGCACAACGAGAGACACTGTTAGGGTTACCAAGGTTCCTGAAGGGCCGCTATCATTAAGAACATGAATGCATATGTATCCCAGGGAAGTAGAGCAATGCTTAAAATTTGCCTTCCTAAGTTTCTAGTTATCTAAAGTTCTCTTATTACTTTGAATGACTTCAAATTCACTTTTTAGTCTGCGAAAGATATTTTTTTAAACTGGGATGAGTGCGGTTAGGATAAGGAACAAGACCCTGGCATGTAATCTATAACATTTAGCGGATAAGCAAAATTTCCAACCGATGTATCCATTTAAAGCAAATTATGCATTGTCCAATTCAGGAAGCCAGAGTCTTCCAACATGTTTGAAGTGTTCTCTGGCAGAGTCGGAAGCTTTGAGAACAGAACACAAGCCACGGTTCATGATGCTACAGCATCCCACGGCTTTGGTTTCTGAGAAACAGGCACGAGCGCTTTGAAGGAAAGGATCGGCCACTGGATGTTCGGTGAACAGCGGTAGGCGTACGGCTGTCATGCTCGCGGCAAGTATCTTCAGTTGTGATAACTTTACACACAGTAGCATGAGAAGTCCGGGACTTCTCAGATCCTAGCTTCTGGGGCTGTAGCTCTGGGAGGCTGATTCCCTTACTGGGACAATGAAGAAGTCACTCTTACAATGGAAAGAATACTCACGGGTCCCTGACACACAGCAGCCGGGCGATGTGATGAAGATGCTGGAAACTGGGATGAAAATACTAAGATATCTTAAGAAATTTATAATCTGGGCTGATGATTTAATAAGTAAAATATCCAGCAATTTTTTTTTCTCTTAGAAGATGAGCTACAAAAACCAAGCCTAACATTGATACTTGTGACGTTGATACTTGCTCTGAAACAATTTTACAAAACTTTGCAGAAAAGCAAAAAAAAAAAAAACACCATTTTCCCAGAAACAGTGCAGGATCATAGAATTTATTTTTTAAATTCACCATTTAAAATTAACTGTAAAGGTAAATGAAGTTACCCCAAAAGGAATATACTTCAAGATATTCTTTTTGTGATATTTGTTAGATTTCATCCTAGGACAGCAGCTCTCAACCTGTGATTCACAACCCCTTCTGGGGGTCAAACAATCCTTTCACAGGGGTCACATATCAGGTATCCTGCATATTATATATTTACACTGTGATTCATAACAGTAGCAACATTACAGTTCTGAAGTAACAACGAAAATAATTTAATGCCTGGTGGGGGGGGGGAGCGTCACCACATCATGAGGAACTGTATTAAAGGGCTGCAGAATTAGGAAGGCTGAGAGCCATTGTCCTAGAGCAATGTAATTTTACACCTCTGTGAGGAGAGAATGATATCCTCGTGAATGTGTGTTGACAAGAGCGTGGCCATGTCAAGGACTCCAATGCCTCAGACGTGTGGACGCGGCAAAGGGTTCTGTAGCCCAAGACTCGGTTTGAGGAACATGTGTTAACTAAGACAAATGTCCAAAGCAGCTTCCTCTTGTCCTGAGACAGCGCCCATAGAGACCTCCCACCGAGACTTGGAGGGGGGAGCCTCCTTCTGGTTCTGCACACAGCAAGCAGGCGGAGTTCCTGGTTTCATGGGAAGTGCCATCCACCAGAAGAAACACAACCCACCCCACCCTAGGTTCTCTGTGTGAGTGTCTGTCATTTCTCCATTCACATGTCATTGCACATGGGTTTCCAGGACAAAGCCGTTTAGCCTCAAGGGACAATCAGGTCCCCTGTAAGAAATACACTATGTGCTATGTTAGAGTCTATAGATGTGACAACTCAGACAATTTTTATTGAACGTTTAGGTTAGTATGCAAAGGCAAAGAAGTGGCTCTCACTCACTTGTGTGTCCTCACACTTCATTCTCAACCATCCCCTTTCCCTCTGAGGTAATTTTAGGTTGAACAGGGGTAGGGGGAAGCCCAAGGCAAGCAAGAGAGCAAACTTTTTTTTTTTGAGATTTATTTATTGTATGTATATGAACACTTTGTTTTCATGCATACCAGAAGAGTGAATCAGATTCCATTACAGATGGTTGTGAGCCATCCTGTGGTTGCTGGGAATTGAACTCAGGACCTCTGGAAGAGGAGTCAGTACTCTTAAGCGCTGAGCCATCACTTGAGCAAACTCTTTTGAATCGCCCAAATGTTGCCCCGGGTCCTCATTAAATTTTTGTACAGTTTTCAGCACAAATAAGCTGACGGCAGCTCTGGTCTCCCTGTGGTGATGGGAGGTCTCCGTCAGCAGCAAAGGGCACCCTGTGGCAGTCACAGCTGGCGCTGCCTCTCTATGGCTCCACGCCACAGGGGCCCCACAGTGGCTGACGCTGAAAAGAACGACACATCAACTTCCTCCTCGCTCGTTAAATCGAATGGGGTTTACTCTGATGATTTCGAATTTTAGTTTTCATTTTAAAACATTGTGTGAGCCACACCGACATTCCTAAACACTTTGATTTTGACTGGAGTGAAAGGAGCATTGTGCTATAGCTCCCTCACTGGGGTCTCAAGGGGGTGAGTAAGAGCCTTCAGATAATGATTTCCTCCGCCCCGCTCCGCTCCCTCTTGTGCTGCCCAGGTAGGCAGCCAGGGATTAATATCTGATAACATGCCTTGTTGGGCAATGTAGGCTAATACCCTCCAAGCCCTGTAATCTTGCCCCTCCACAATCAGAGGCTGTGTGCCCGGCACATCTTATCCTTTGGGAAACCCTGGGAGTCTCGGCGGCCAAAAGCTAAGCTCTTTCCACCTCTTCCAAGCCACGTGGAGATTATTTGAAATTCCTGTGTGCTGGCTGCCCTGCTGAACTGACACAATCCAAAAATATTTGAGAAAACACAAACACAAAGCATCCTCTGAAAGCCAGATCGTCTGCCCAGAGCCACTGTTGCCGCCGCCGTTCTGTTCGAGGAGCTCGCAGAGACCGTCCATGGCAGCTAATTTAGGCTTCCCTGTGCTACAGAATCGAGGAAGTGTTAACTGTGCTTTGGATATAGAAGGTGGTCATAGAAGTTCTCTTCCAGGGATTTTGATTTTAGACATAAACTGAATTCTCTTTTTTATTTTATGTTTACTGGGTCACTCTTAGCCCTCTTTTAAAGATTTAAATGCTGAGATTCAGACGCCACTGAGCCTGTACACAATGAGGACAGGTACTCGCTACCAAACCAGAAAAAAAATCGAGAAACTGTTGAAAGAGAGCATCAACTCCAGCCCGTTCTCCCATGACCTCTACAAGGGCACACACACTTAAAATGTAATAAGAAAGTGAGTTTCTTAAACATTTAAATGCCCAAGTTTTAAAAAATTCACAAAAATAAGTTAACCACATTAAAAAACACAGTTTTGCTTTGATGTTAATGATATTAAAATGTTGTCTTTGAGGATTCCTCATCTTGAACTCATTTCGTAAAATATATTCTCTTCAATTGTCAATAATTTCTCATAAACAATAAGTAAATAAAGACCATGTTGTTGAATCTCATGGAAAATGTAGGAATGGGGAAAAAAACAGGGTGTAGCTTTCTTCTTTTAAGTAGCTACACCAGTGAAAGGGATGAAAAAGCTGTTTTTACCTTACATGCAAATAGGCATATGATAATCTTTATATGCAAATAGGTGTGTGATAATTGTGTAGATGTATTAAAGGTAGTTGGGACAACAACATTGTTTCTTATATAGTGTTCCAGCCAACAAAAAAATTCTCCAGTTTTACCCACCCACTCTTTTTACCGCCCCTAATGTTTTGGCTAAAGTATGCCTCCCAAGCAGACTTCTCAATATACTGCATTTGTATAAATCAAATAGTAATCATTACTGTATTGCAGAACAAACTTCAAAGGGACAGATGTCTCAATGTTGTGATCCACAATTTCCTAACTTATGGCTGCAATAAAGCCTGACTGGTGTGTCAGGCTGTGCTCATTGGGCTGTGTTCTGGTGTGAGATCTGTGTGCATACGCTCATGGACAAGTTCATGATGCTCAGCTGTTAGACACAACAAGGCCAGGAGCCACAAAGAAAGGTCGGAGGACTCCACAACTGAAGAGAAGTCTCCTGGTCATGAGTTTGAAGTAGCTGGGAGATGTGCAAAGGCACAGACAACCGGAAGAAGAAGGAGAAGGAGACTCGTGTCGGGATTTATTGAGAGTCCTGAAAATTCAGAAACACCCCCCCCCCCCGCTCAACATTCCACTTCAGGAGACAGTATACTGATGGATGACATGGTGAAGATCAATCTTAGGTTATCTGGGGGTAAGAAATAACTTTTTAATGTTTCTCTAAACTGTTGAGAGATTTAGATGCTCATAAATTTCGTTCTCCTCCCATTTAACTCAAGAAATGTAAACACCTTATCTCCCTGATGACACATGTATTAATAGTCCTCTAGTTTAACAGAAGTTAACAGAGGTGGTGTGAGAAAGTTGGCATAGGACTGAGGAGATGACTCAGTCGGGAACGTGGCTGCCACAAAAGTGTGAGAACCTCAATCTGGGTCCCAGGGCCTATAACCCAAGCCTGGGAGACGCACAGACAGATCTCTGAGGTGCACTGGGGCCAGGCTAGCTGTGTCAGCAAGGTCCACGTCCAGTGCCAGACTCTATGTCACAAAAACAAGTGGGCAGCCATATCAGAAGATACCTGAGGTTGGCCTCTAGCCTCCATGCACATATGTATGGACACAGAAACCATATACATGTGTGCGTGCACCCATACAAGCACATACATATAAACACACATAAACACACACACTTCCTTATAGAAGCCTGTACAAAGCGTTGATACCCCTTACTGTGTTTCTTTTCGGGATATGTCAACAAGAGCCAACATGATTATAGTATGTTGAGTGTTGGAACTTAGGTATGCAAAAGAAGACCCATGGAGGTGACAGGAAGATTTTTTTAATTTTTATTTTTTACAATTTATTCACTTTATATCCCAGTTGTAGCCCCCTCCCTCATCTCCTCCCAGCACTACCCTCCCTCCCTCTTCCTCCCATCCCATTCCCCTAATCTATTCCTAGCCTATCAACTCTCATCAAGACTTCCTGGATCCTCTTCTTCTGTGGCCTGGCAAGGCTGCATCTCCAGGGAGAAATGATCAAAGAGCAGACAACTGAATTCATGTCAAAGACAGCTCCTGCTCCCCTTACTCAGGAACCCACATGGAGACTAAGCTGCCTATTGGCTACATTGGAGCAGAGGGTCTAGGTCTTCTCCATGCATGGTCTTTGGTTGGTGCATCAGTCTCTGCAGGACCCCCTGGGTCCAGAGTTTTTGTCTTTTTTTGGTCTCTTTGTGGGGTTCCTGTCCCCTCCAGGTCCTTCTATGTCTCCGCCCTTTTTCTATAAGAATCCCTGTTCTCTGCCCAAAGTTTGGCTATGAGTCTCAGCATCTGCTGCCATTCCCTGGTGGGTAGAACCTCAGAGGACATCAATGGTAGGCTCCCATCCTGTTCCCTCTCTTCCACTACTTCTGGTATCTATGAAAGAAAGATTATTTACTAAGTGGCCTGCCCTCCTCTTCTGTATCTTGTTCTGTCTTTTCTGGTGAAGATCCTCTGCAATCATTGTCCCAAAAGGTTGCTTAATTCTTCCTTTCAGTTTAGATGGCTCATGGGTCAGCTACTGACCCCTGAATAGGACAGGATTGAGCAATCGCTTCTGGAGCAGCAGGCTGGGCAAGGCGCCACATTCTATGATGCTTTGCCAGAGCAGAGGGACACAGGAAGAGGGCAGAAAGTACAAGTTACCTCTCCACTATAGTCAGACCATCTCCATGCCTGCAGGCCAGAACATCTGAAAGCCAGTTTGCTTTTCTAGTTACAGAAAAACTCTCAAGGATGCCTATAAAATAAATACAAGCTTTGTAATTCCCAGATGCCTGTCGCAAAGGGAGAACTTTGCATTTCTGGGGTCAGCATGCTGCATTTGGTGTGCTACTTATTAATTCTGCTTAAACTTTTCATTCAGAAGCCCAACCTGTTTAAAATGATTTCAAGACCCATGCAACACAGCAATTGCAGCTCTCTGACATGTTGTTTGTAACTAGAATCATGGGCAAAGCCAGCCGCTTTCTGCTGGGAGCTTTTTCGTTTCTCCTCCTTTGTTTTATTAACCTCTCCACAGCTGGTGCAGTTGAAAACACTCTTTCATCACATGCTTTAGCAGAAGTTCAAGTGGAGCGGAGAGCATAGCCAAGAATCTGTCTGCGAGATTCACCGTCAGCATGTCAGGTTTCACTTCTAACCCTGCTCCTATCTGATACAGCTGACAGAAACAAAGAAAACGTGCGGCAGAAAAAGGTCTCCCCCAAACCGTCTCCCACAGACTATTCCCGAGGAATCACTGATCTGTCAAGGCAGCAGACAGGCGATGCTTTCACATTCACACAAGAACTGAGCCGCCCCTTGCTGAGCAGCGGGGAACTTTTTAAAATACTATTTGAAACTGATAAAATATTGGAAGTTAAACAAGTATCAAAGCTTCCCAGATTCTTTGTTTCTGTCTTTTTTTAAATAGGCACTTTATATCTATAGCCCATATATTAATATCTTTTGTAGTCTGTACATTACTTTTGACAGTTGCTTAATATTCAGATTAATACAAACATTCACTATTGCTGTAAAATGACGTTGTCTGCTGTAATACTGTCCAGAAAGTTGGATGAGTATTTATTTAGGTTATTTTTTCTTAGAGACAGAATACATATTTAGGCAGAATTTCCTAGCTATAGGGGATGGGTAAAAAATTGTCTTTATTATAAAGGAAGGAATTGCTTTCTTTGCTGTCCAGAATTTTTCAGTACTCTACTTTTAGTGAATTATCGATGGGACCATCTCCCGGTTGTAAGATCTCACATTGCTTTCTAAACAGTGCCATTCAACTCATGGACATGTCAAGATAAACTAAATGTTAGTGGTGGTTAATTCTCATAGTCAGCCTGAGGAGAGTTAGACTGCCTTGGGAGACACAGCAGGGGAGACACATCAGCTGAGGAACAGCATTCATGTCTCCCTGTTTCTTCACTGTGAACACAGCAGAACCAGCCACCTCACCTTCCTGTCACCATGGCACCTGTCACACTCCTTGGCATCACGCCTCCCTACCTTGATGGACTGTGAGCCTCTTAAACTGTGAGCCAAAAGAAACCCTTCCTTCCTGTAATTGTTCTTCCTAGGTGTTTTGTGACAGCAACTAGAATGGTAACTAATGCAGCCTCCCACCACTTTTGACACAGTGATACAGGGGCAAAGATTACTTAACACACAATCCCAAAGAAGGCACGTGCTTATTTGGAGACTACTATGTGAGTCTGGGCCTGGTAGTACACACCTACAATGTACTAGCACTGGAGAAGGGCAGGGAGAGGGAATCTCGGCTACATAGCAAGTTTGGGGCCATCTTGGGCAATATGTGATTCTGTAAAGGCCAGGAAGTTGGAAAAGGGGGTGAAGACATCTTAAAGGAGGGGGATGCGGTAGAGCATTATGCTACAGAAGTAGAAGGGTGTGAAACTGAGAATTTAAGGTTTAAAAAGAGATGGGGAGGGGGGGTGGAGGACATGAGGGAATGGAGAAAGAGGGTTAACCCAAACCAAGGACATATGGAGAGGAACCCCTATCCTATAAACTAATTTAAAATATAATTTTTCTTAGTTATTAAAGAAATTGAAATTCGTTCATGATATAATAAGGTTTAGTCAAATTCACCCTTATTTTCTCCTTTCCAGTTCCTCCCTAGTCGTCCTTCTAAGGTTCTCTTCCAAGTTCACACGTTCCTTTTTTAACCCACTAAGTCTATTTAGTGTTGACAGCTCCATGGGTGTAGTGGCCTTATTGGAGTATGGCTGGCCTCTCAGTTTCCTTAAAGAAAACTGACTTTCGCTCTCCCAGAAACTCTCAGTTGCTAATAGCTCCACAGCTAACAGAGAGACTTCCTGACCACCTCACACATTCACAATGGTCTTTTGTCTGGCCTGATTTTGTACAGATCTTGTGCTTGCCATCACAGCTGCTATAGAAATAATGCATGTAATGGCCCAGTTGCTTCCTGAAAATACTGTTTCCTTGTAATCATGTACCATTTACTAGTCAGTGGCCTTCTCTGACAAGGATGAGTCATTAGAAGTCAGTTTTTCTAAGTCCACCTTGCAGAATAACAGTACTGTGTTCTTTTCTAGGCCTATAACCTACCTAGTTGCTGGTTCATGACTCGAATAATGCTACGAGGTGTGAGTCCCAGCCCATGGATCAGGCCTTAAATCCAATTGGAAAGTGGTCCGTTACTCCTGTAACATCCATGCCACTACTATGCCAATGGGTATACCTTATCAAGCCACTCATTTTTGTAGTTGCCGAAGGGTTCGCAATCAGTTGAGACTGATGACTACTTTTCTCATCCGATAACATAAACAGTACCTTCTAGCACTGTGAAAGTTAGTGAGTAATGGAGAAGCTTCCAGGTTGGTACTATCTTGATTCCTCTAAGTTCTGTGGTTCAAGTAAGTCATGTCTTCGCAACAGGCTCTTACTATCAAGCTTTGGAGGATAACCAAAGGCAGTATTGACAGCCTGCAGTGTTCAAAGAGTCTATGGGTCCCTACTGACTAAAAACTCCAAAATAAAAGAAAAAAGAAAAGACATATCCTACATGGGTGAATAATGCTGCTTCTGGAAGTGAAGTTATGAAAACCTCAGTGCCAGGTAAGAGATAACTCCTTGGGGTAAGGGAGGCTCAAGATCCCTCCCCTCTCAAAAATAATAATAATAATAAGGGCATTGTCATTGCTCTTGGTCCCCTATTATAGCTAGATGATAAGGCACAGTTGCTGAAAACACCACACACTTTGGCTGCAGGACAAAAACGTTCTTTACCCAACTGTGAAACTTGTAAGCTACAAGAGCAATCTTTCAGACAATGCAATGATGAATGACTGTTGTGAGATAACCGACCACTTTCTGATTGGATATTATGCCCACTCCACAGGAAGAATTTATTTATGTAAACCTGGTCAAAAGCCCATAGTACACCTATGTACCCATAGTACATAGAGGTCATAGGCCCTAGGACGGAATCTTGTACCATTGCTTTTTGAAGTAGACATAGTATCAAACTGCCTCCTAAATATTTGTTTATACCCATAGATTGATGCTGGTCTTAGCCATGGTCAGAAAGCTTCTGTCTGCAATGGGTAATGCAGACAAGTAATGCGGACTCACTATTGGTACAATAGTGGCATGACTGTTACGGGGATAAACAGCGACTTTCTGATTGGATTTCAGGGCTGCTCCACAGGATAGGACTCATACCTGGTAGCATTATTGGATCCAAGAACCAAAGTGCTGAAAATAACTGACTGTTGGATACGAAGCACAAAGCCGGACCTCTGTATCATCCCTTCCAAGGCCCAGGGAACATGGTAGAAGAAAGGGAAGAACGTGAGAAATGGAAAGGAATGCCGTACATAATGCAATTTTCTGCTTGTGACATGACTACTGATGCCCCCAAAGAAATCACAGCAATAATGGCTACTTGCATAAGACCTGTATAAGACTTGGCCCACTGACATTCCACCATGGACGGGGTCAGGGCGTGTGACCATAAAGCCCCACTTCTCTTTGAGGAAGTATTGTCAGTTCATGGTTGCTATGGGAGGGGCAATCATATTTCTTGGTGGTATAGATCTTGGAAAGTTACCCTTATTTGAGTAAATGACCCCCACTCCTGCTCACGCAAACAACTCTAATTAAACACAGTGGGTTTCAAGGGGGCGGAGGGAAGACGTGAAAGTAGGCAGGAGACGTTGGAAGAACAATGGGTTTAGAGGGAGGAGAGGGGAGTAAGAGAGGATAATAGGAGGAATATGTTAAAGTACATAGAGAGATATGTAGGCAGACAGATAGAAAATTCTGAAACAATAAGTAAATTAAACAAAAAACAAGAGCTGGCTATGTGCCGGACATGGTAGAGCCAAAGAGACAGTAATGTCCTGCCTAACTTAATGGAATAAATGAGACATATAAAGAAAAAACAAACTCAGCAGGCAGCAGGCAGCAGGCAGCAGGCAGCAGGCAGCAGGCAGCAGGCAGTAGGCAGCAGGCAGCTTCATGAAGAAAGCTGAAGCAGGGAGAAGAGACAGAGCAATCCCAGTTCCTTGTAATCAGGGGGCCAGAAGAAACCCTTCTGAGGAGAGGTGCTCACAGCTAAGCTCTCTCTAGGGAGAAAGCAGCCATGTGAAGGCTTAACAAGAAATAAAGTCCATAAGAAACGTCACAAGACAAAAAAAAATCTAAAAATTTGTAGAGATGAACCCATTGGGGCTTAATGGTAGTAAAATCCCCTTTGGCTTTGTGTTTCACAGTTGTCTGCTGCACATAGAATCATAGCATAGCCTTCAGCTGTCAAAATGAGGAAACATTTCTCTGCTGATTAATAGGTAGCCTTCGCACTAAGTCTCATACATGCTTTTCATCTTTCTTTCCACCATCTTATTTCCCTCAAACTCTCCAAGCCACCTCATGACACAGTGACAGAATGGTTGACACAGTACAACAAGAACCCAGGCTGACATCAGCAGCCCCACTGACTACATGCTAAGCATTTTGAGCCTTGCTCCTCTTGTTGCTAGAGATGTTCACTATTTAAGTGACACAACAGATATGGTCCTCCATGCTGAGGCTACCCACTCTAGATGAAATAGACAAAAGTATCTAAGTGAAAAAGTGGATGAGTCTGGGCATGACCTACAAACGAAGTGATGAGGATTTCCCAGTGGAACTGGTGTGAGGCTTAAAAAAAAAAAAGGAAAGGAAGGATTCAAGGAAGCCACCTTCAGGCAACCAGGAGGTGATAGATTTGTTTATTTAGATGGAGAAAAGTGGAACACTTGGAGTTTTGAAGAGGAACCATTTTTTTCATGATTCAAATCTGACCTGGATTTAGATATATGTGTATGGGACAACAGAAAAGAACACGTAATGATTCACCCTAGCTGTAGGACAGTTTTTACCTCATTAGCCTGGGCCATTAGTAGCTAGCTACTATACACACTTCAGGAGGTTGGGGTAATATGACGGGGTAACAGATATGAAAATCTTTTATTGTTGCTGGCAAAATGTGAATCACTATTGCCGGTATGCCACTGACAGCATCATCCATACACATCCAAGCGATCCTTTTCGTAGTTCTCTCCAGACAGCGATGTGAGAGGTAGGCACTCTCAAGGATAAACCCAGAGGAGGTGGAAAAGTAGAAGCTAACGCTATCAAGTGAAATCTCTTGGAGTTCAGATGTACACCTCAGTTTTGTAGACAGTTTGTCAACTGATCACTTTTCTTAGCACTGATGACGTGGACTTGTCCTGATATCTCTCTATGTTAGGTAAATAGTATCGACTACAATTAATCTGTCTTCTCTGATACCAGCATGAGGAGCCAGTGATCTAGCTGACATTCCCCACATGCTTTTCCCATTTCCCACTCATGCTTCCAGGCAGGCCGAGTCTCTTCATCTGTAAAACATGTATCCTATCTGCAAGGCTCCCCTTCCAGAATTGCAGCAGAAACCAAATGAAACAATACATGAGAGGATGCTATTCAAAGTGTGTTTCGACTCTACCAATGAGATGTGCAGTTGACAGTACAGAAACTATTTGCAGGCTACAAAGTCTTAGATATTTGTCTTGTATCTTCTTACCTCACCCCATGGCAACCACAGAGTCTAATGTTTATTCCAAAGCATTTACCATCCTCTACTGGATTAAAGGAATTATTATTGAAGACAGCAGATGACAAGAATATCGTGTGTCTAATTTACTGTACCGAGAGGCTGAAGTTCAAAGTTTTGGCATGAGTCCTGAGGTACTTTACACCCTACCCACTGTATCAAACAACCTTTAAAATTTCCAGTAGTTCAAATCCTTTGCCAATATTTTTTCAGCTTTCTCTTTCCTACTTCCTTAAAGAATGAACAACATAGTTTTCTGAAGCTCAATAAAAACTAAACAAGATTCAACAGCCATCATTTGGAGTAAGACTCCTGAGTTGGAAACCAAGCTGTCTGACTGACCTTGAGGAAGTTGGTTAACCACTAGGTGCTCCTAGGAGATGAGAAAATGGATGTTGTTGCCTCACAGACCATCATCAGAAGGAAACGTGCAACTGTTGACCACATGAGGCGTGGAGAGCACTGATAAACACCATTCTACATGCAGCACAACCTGTTCACAATTCTGCACTGTCCCCGACTCTGCATCAGCACCTTTCGCACTGAGGTGTAGGCAAAATATAGAACTCTGCAGGTATAAACAAGTAGATGGCCTTAGGGACTTCTGACTGTTCACTCCCAACACAGTGTGAGTTTCCTGAGTCTAAATATGTTTGCTTTCGAGGTCCTGATGACCATGGTCCCCGCCATACAGTGTGTACCTCACAGTTTCTGCTTGTTTTTATGCTAGTGGGGACTGAACTCTGTCCTCCCCACACACGCTAGCAAGCACCCTGCCACAGATCTGCACTCCAGAGCCTCACAAATGTCTGTTTAATCCTCGCATTTTCTATGTATACCTTCAAACAGAGCAGCAGATCTCCTTTGAATTAGAGACAAAGAACCTTTATGGCCTGTATTTCTCTATGTTGCTATTAGTGAGAGGTAGCAATAGAAACACACACACACACACACACACACACACACACACACCTCAACATCCATTTTTCTTCTATCATAGACGCCATATTATATTCTGAAAACATGACTGTATCCAACATTTCTTGTGTTTTTTTCCAGATGCCCATAAGAGGTGGGGTCGTGTAGGAGACTTTCACAGGGGTTATGCCTTTAACCAGGATTAAGATGGCTCTCTGTGACCTCTTTGGAGGCCTCCAGAAAAAGATAATGTTTTAACATAGTTCCAAAAGCTCTCCTCAGTCCCACCGTGCTTCCCCGAATCCGGCCTGCCCTCACTGTTTCTGGACGTTGTCTTATCGCTTCGGAAGGGGTTTCCTTGCATTGCACTGTGTAGCTAGCTTCATGCGTGCCACTGACTCAGGGTCGTCATTTCCTCCTTTTGACTATGTCTTCACACTTGACTCACTGAGTAGGAAAGGCCCACATCCACCTCTGTCAAGTCCCATCCTGCAGCTCTGAGGAGAGCACACGTAATCTGCCCTTGTCGGCTCACGGCCCCTCCTGCTGCTTATGTCTCACTTTTGGACGACTTCTTCCAAGACTTTTCTTGGGTTTTGTCTCTTGGAGGAAGCCAGTGAATCTTCTCCTGGCTCCTGCCTGCCTGACCTGGCCTCTGCTAGACCTGTACTGGTGAGGTTTCACTTTCCTGACTCCCGCAGACTCTCCGCCATCACTTCGGTGCACTCTGCTCCTCGGTTCCATACTGTTTAGGGATGTGCCTGCTTGTACTTTTTTTGGAAACAGTTTGTCTAGAACATAATTTTCACAGCTCAAAGTCAAATAACTGCTTGTTGTAAATATGGAGCAATTCCTACACCACTGTTTCCACAGAGAAGAGAATGCCTTTGAAATAGCTACACTTCATAAGTACAAAAGTTGACTTTTTAAAAACCAAGCAAATGATTTAAACATCTTTACTCACTGATGAAAGCAAAATGTGTCTTAATATTGAATGACAAAATGAAGCATGTAATTCAGTCACAAAAATGTTTTTTAAAGTCTTCCTCTTTCTCTGTCACTCTCTTGAACAGTCTCTCTTTCTCTTACTCTCACTCTCTCCGATTCTTTCTTCTTTCTTTTTCTTCTTATAGTGATAGAGAATGAACCCATAGCTTTGCACATTTTGCGCATGCAAGGCAAATGCTCTGCCATAAAGCAACACCCCACCCATGCCTTATTTTTTTCTAATTAAATGATTGTCCATGCAGTTTTTTGAAATGTCAAGAGTCATGAAAGATCTGAGATGTTTCCTCCACTTGTGTACTGACTAGTGTTATGTCAACATGACACAGGCTAGAGTCATTTGAGAAGAAGGAGCCACAGGTAAGAAAAAAAAATGCCCTGACTACACTGGCCTCTGGGTGAGCCTGTGGTGCATTTTCTTGATTGATGATTGATGTGTGAGGGCCCAGCACATTGTAGGTGCTACCAACCTTGGGCTGCTGGTCCTGGGCTCTATAACAAAGCAGGCTGGATAAGCCATAGGAAGCAAGCCAGTAATCAGCGCCCCTCCATGGCCTCGGCTTCAGTTTCTGCCTTCATGTTCCTGCCCTGAGCCCCAGCCCTGACTTCCCTCGCTGTGATCTGAGAGTCTGAAGCTGAAGGAAACTCTTTCCTTCCCAAGCTGCTTTTGGTCATGGCATTTTATCACAGCGATAGAAACCCTGACAAAAACAACTTATAAACCAGCACAGTAACTAGCTGGAGTTGCATAAATGCCTTTAAAAGGCATGAGACACTTGGGTGAGCGATTCAAGGCTACTGCTCACAGGAAGGGAAGCCATCTGAGCTTCACAGCCACTCTAGCTCTCCCTGCTCCACAGCCCATGGCGGTGACACACTTCAACTGAGTCCTCCCATCATGCCTCTGTGTCACAGCTGAGAAATTTTATCTTAGAGAAACTCTAGTTTTATTAGAGCTTGCTAACAAAGCTGCTCAAGTTTTACCACAGAGAATTATCTTATAAACTATTATCTTTATTATCCTAACCAGGAAGAAAAGTTTCCCTTTATCTTACAGATGTGCATGGCAGCTGTTATTTAAAATGGAAGCCAGAATTTAAAAAAGGGGGGGAGCTGCCTCAAGGTTTACAGAAACACTACAGAGAACAGACATCAACAATATCAGTAGCTTTATATTGTAAATCCGAAGAAAAACTAAAAATATGAAGAAAGGGGCTGGAGAGATGACTTGATGGAGAAGAGCACTTCCTGCTCTTCAAGGGGGCTGGGGTTTAGTTCCCATCTAAACCGGTCATCTCACAACCAACTCCCTGGAACTCCAGTTCCACGGGCTCCTTGCCATCCTCTGTTCCCAAGGGCACCTACACATATTTTGCATACAGAAACAAGCATACAGATGTAAGTAAAAAGTCACACTTAAAATATATAGTAAGATACATAATGTTCATCTTGTGTCTTTTTCTCTCTCCCTAAGGTCAAAGCACTATCTGCATAATCCTCACTCTCAGCTAAGGCTTCTTGTTTCTTGTATTTCACCAAAAAATAAAATTGATGAAAAGAGAATCACCTCATTTCCCACCAGCAAACCTACTCTCCCACGTCCACACCAGCTTTCCTCCAGCCAGACCAGACTGACGCTTTTCCTCTCACCGGAGACTTTTATGCTCAGCTTCATCTCTGGAACAGTTGACAGTGACTGCGGCTATTGTCATCACTGTTACTCCTCCCAACTATCCCCACCTCCCTCTCCTTTGCCTTGTCAGTCATCCTCTCCTCACTGACTGTCTGTCCTATCAGTATCTTCATGTCTTAATTAGTTTCTATAGCTGTGAAGGAAGAGACACGGTGACAAGAGCAATACATAAAGAGAAGCACTTAATTGAGGGCTTGCTTAAACTTTCAGGTGGTGAGCCTACGGCCACCATGGTGAGGAACATGACAGCAGCCAGGCAGGTATGGTGTCTCAGAGCTTACATATGATCCCTAATCTGAGAGAGAGAGAGAGAGAGAGAGAGAGAGAGAGAGAGAGAGACTGGGCCTGGTGGAAGCTTTTGAAACCTTGCCTGTCACCTGTAACATACTTAAAACATGCCACACCTCCTCCAAAAAGGCCACACCCCCTGTCCCTTCCCAGGCAGTCTACCAACTAGGAACCAAAGATTCAAATACCTTAGCCTCTGGGGTCTATTCTCATTCAAACCACCATACTACATACGATTTTAAATATTCCTAACAAAGTCTTCCCTGGATAGCCCTCACTCCATCCTTCACCTACTACTTCATTCCTGTCTCAAAAGTTTGGTGAATAATCACTTCACCTTGTTCACTTCCTTGCCTTCTTGTCTCCTCAGCTAATCATACTCAAGTCCCCACTACTCAACATAGACCTCTACTATGTTCTGGGTCACTATTTATATGCAATATACATGGAATTCCAACACATGATGTTAGATTAATAATAACCCATCAGTTCTACTAAAACAACACCAAAATCGGCTAATTTATAAAATACAGACACTGCCAATTTTCCTTCCTTCCTAGGATCATGGTGAACCAAAGATACCATGCAAACAAATGAACTGAAAACATGCATGTCACATGTTAAATATTAGGTTTTTCTGCCCTAAGGATCAAGTTATGAATTTTTATAATTCTCATCAAATTCTGCTATAACTAAAAAAAAAAAAAAAACAAAAAAAACATAAAATAGTAGATTGTCCACACACATTTGCTAAACAAACAGATGAAACAATGAATGCTATAACTGTGTTAGGGTCTAGAAGACAAGCAGAGAAATCACACTTTCTAGCAAAATACAGCAGCTTCTACAAATGATCTCTCGCCCTGCATAGCCGATAAGCCCACCATTTATTCGAGAAACATCTGCACCTTCAAAAGCATCCTTCTTGTCTAAATTTCTATTTAATGGAGGAGCCATCTCACCAATCACACCATAAATAAAGAAAACAAAACCATGTGTACAAGAAATGCCTTTTATGCTTAGCCAAGACTCGGGCATAGAGGCAAATCAATGCCATCAGCTAAACTCTAACATAAGACGTGGGAGACTCTGCAAATGTGTATTCCTTCCTGTCAGTGACTACTTGCTTTCTGATGAAATTACAACAAGCTAATGAGCATCTTGGGACTCTGAGCCACAAGGACTACAACCATCACACCAGAAAGGTACACCTAAATTGTGACGGTCTCCTGCTTTCAAAGCATTTAAATTCAGGTGGTCCATGTTACGATATTCTCTGAGAGTTTGAAGGTTTTCTCACATAGGCTAATGAAGAACCTGGAGAAATGACTGCTCAGTTTTGTATCTGCTTTCAGATATGTCCTTTAGGATGCCAACTTCCTGCTGTGTTACAATGTGTGGAGGAGAACAAGAAAGATTGCCTTTTACTCTGTCCTGTCACCAGAGTAAACCACGCTGCAAAGCACATAGCTTTAAAGTTCATAACTCATTTTCAAGTTCAACCCCCTTTACAATCTCAAACAGACAATCAGCTTTGAAAAATACATTTTGTTTTAATAATCAACTCTCTCTCTCTGAGACAGGATCTCTTTATATAGTCTTGACAATCCTGGAATTCACTATGTAAACCAGGCTGGACTTGAACCCACAGAGGTCCACCTGCCTCCGCCTCCCAGTTGCTGAGAGTAAAAGTGTGTGTCACCATGCCCAGTCATTATTTTAATGATTATCATTTAATCATGAAGAGTTAATAAATGTATTTGTGTATGTGAGTAATGGTAACTAGAATTTTACCAAATATCCCAATGTGTTAATATTAACTATATGGGAAAGTAGTTATTATGTCAGATATGCAACACAGGAGTGTTTAAGAAATAGTAGTAAAGAAGAAAGCAGGAATTAGGGTGAGGGCTCAGAGTGTAACTCAGAGTTAGAGCACTTACCTAGCATGCCTGAGGCCCTGGATTAAATTCCTAACACAGCCAAAAAAAATAAGTACAAATTAGGCTATCTTATACTTCTAGATTAGAGAGACACATGTATGAAGGTAATTAGAATGTGGTATTGTTTTGTTGATACATCCTTTTTGAAAATTCAATTTTTTTATAAAAGCTGAATAAATACACTTGAAGGTTACTAAAAAGAAAATCAGATAAAACACAGAGATTGTAAAGTAAAAACAAACAAACAAACAAACAAAAAAACACTTGATAGTTTCACCTGTATTTTATAGAATGGTTACATTATCGAATAATACATTTATCTCATTCATCCTGTGCACCAAATTGCATAGTTTTAAGTAGAATCGGGGGAAGAAAGGAGTATAGAAAGGGAAAGGGGAGGGAGGAGCTGTATTTTGTGTAACACTGCCTAACTCACTTGCCACTGACTGAACTCCCATCTGGGTTCCCTTCCACCCTTCCAGCCTTGTTAGACATGGAAACAGTACAACCCCTGACTGGAAGAAGTAATATTGGTATGGGGGCCAGTGTTTGTCAGCTCAGGGCAATTTTGGGCCCAGAGTTTATTTGGCAGTGTCTAGAGACATTGATATTTGTTACAACTTCAGGGTGGGGTCAGCGGGGATTTGGGCCAAGAATACCACTGGTACTCTGTTCAAAATCTTAGTAAGCGCCAAGGTTGAGAAGCCATGCGGCCGTGTGGTGGTGGCATCTGCAATCACAAGAGGGACCTGACACCTGCAAGATGTGACAGCCAAGATCTGCAGGTCAGCCTTCAGGTTCGAATGGCGACTTCCTCCAGGACGTCCTCACACAGGCGACTGTGGCCAAAGGGCATGATGGTGCCTCGAGCCAGATTCATTGACTCATCAAAGCATGCCGTTTCGTATAGACCCTTTCCGTCAGGATGTAGCGGCTCGCTTGATGTTTAAATGGCTTAGAAATGATGTTGGGGTGATGGCTGAGAGGTGGCATCTTGGGTGAAGTTGTTCTGGGACTTAACACGCGGAATTGTCACTGACATGATGAAGAATTTGGAACCGAGGGAGGAGCGCTGTGATGGTTTGTCGGCCATGAGTAGCTTGAACTCACACAGTTGCTACCGTCATTTGTGTACATGCCTGTCACTTTCCCCTCCTCTGTTACATGTTTGGGAGATGAAGGAGAACGGATGACATCACTGTACTATTTGGAGGGCTCTTGTAACCCTTGTGTGATGCCATCTGCTGTCAGGAGTTAGCAACTGATTGCATCTTGACTCTGAATGAAAGCAAACGACACACGGGCATCTCGGTTTGAAAGATTGTTTTAGGAGTTTCCACTCATGAGAATTACTTTGAAATTGTTAAAACATGCACTGGGCCTCTCACTTAGAGCTTTTCTGTCCTGCCCAAGTCCTTATTTGAGACGTGCCCATCCTCTAACACCAGAAGCCTTCTCTCCATCTGTCCCGTGTCAGGGAGTCTACGTATCCACAAGATGGTGTAGCAACCAGGACTGCCACATGAGCCTCCTTGCTCCTGGCTGGTGCATCGATCAGAACTGCCACTAAAGTACTTCCTGCCACGTCACAGTACTTAACTTCTCTCCACTGAATTATGGTCATCTAAGTAGATCGACGGATGAATCTGCTCCTGTGACTTGGTGTTTACAAGTCCCCGTGCACGGCAGGTGCCTGTAAACAATTATGTGCTTGTTTATTCCATTGGCCACACTTAAACTGTATGGAAGGAAAATGATTTGAGCTAATTTTATATGAGGAGGTTGGAATGACTAGCCTTTAAGAGTGCAAATGTTGCCCCAAAGGAATGAATATTTAATAGTGGGGTTTCTGTCAGACAGACAGTAGAACAGGAAACAGATTTTAGAGCGAAGAGGCTTCCTATGTTCCTCTGTTTATCACTCAAGGGTCAAAGCCATCGATGCTCCACGCCCAGACCCTGCAGCTCTGGAAAGAGCTGAAGGCAAGCTGCTGCACTTTCTGGTATAGAGGCAGTGAAAATATTCCTGAAGAACATAAATCTTCTTTTTGGTGTACAGCTGAAACTGATGCATTGGTACGTACTTGAAACTCTAGCACTTAGGAAGATAAGGCTGAAAGACCACAGGTTGGGGGCCAGCCTGGGCTACACAGTGAAACTCTGCCTTCAAAAGCAAACAAACAAAATCTAGCTGATCTAGCACATATTGCAAGGAGACGTCTTAAAAATATATTTAGTTGACTGTTAACAACACAGCTCAGTTTGGAAGAATAAATTCCCATTTGATTCCCACAAGTCCGCATCATGTGTCACTTGGTCCCGTTGTGTTCCTCCCTTGGTGCTCATTTCCGATTTTATGCTGCAGAATTTTCTGGTGGTTACTTCATTCTCTCTGAAGAAGGATGAAATTTAAGCAGGTAGCCTGTAAGAGTGCCTCCAGCAAGGGGCAGAAAACAGCGCTCCAGTGCTGCATACGAAACAAGCTGGCATTCCCAGCCTGCCCCTCCCCACCTGCCACCCTGCTCCACATGTGTCTTGCTGCGTTGGCCATCCCTGTGTGCTGTTCACTCTCCTGCTGAAGGGGGTGAGTCCCCACAGTGTCTGAGGACAAGGTGCTTCCCGGGCTCCTCATACTGTTACTCAAAGTCACAGGAGCCAGACTGATAGCTCTTGTGATTCCCGGCTGTTGTTTCACCCCCAGAAGAGACTCGAACACTCTCAGGTGGAGTGTAAGAGGAAAGGCAGGCACCTTTGAGGCTGCCTCCATGCCACTACTGCCTACCCCACAACCAGACGTCTGTGATTTTAGGATACACAATCATAATTCTCCTATCCGTTACACCCATTTCTACCAAGTTTTAGCGCTTGAAGCTAACACTATTCTCAACTCTGGGCTCGAGCGTGTTGAAGTAAGCAACACTTTTCCTCTGTCCCTCTCACCCTAACCCTGGCCTGACCCAGAGTCCGAGAGAACAGTCAACAGGTCCCTCCTTACTCGTGCATGAGCCCATCTGAATTCCTGTCACAATGATTACTGCCTTGTAGTTTCCCAAGGCCAGAAAGGGGGGGGGGGGAGTCTTGGTATATTAAAGGAGGCAAATGGTGAGAAGCCCAAAGACAAGCTGTTTTTCTTTTTCCACTCCAGATGATGCTCAAATACCAGCCAGTTCCTTTTCAGCAGTTTGCCACAACATCTAAAAATCTGAGCGTGAGCTGCTCTGGTGGCTGCCTGAAGTCTAAACAGCTGTGAACACCCGCTCCTAATCAGGGAGATCTTGATTGGAACTAAATTTGCTCTCTGCGTAGAAATCGCTCATGTTCCAAAAAGCAGTTTCTCCTCTGGCCAAATTAGCTGTGTAAATACTGCAAATAAAAATATATGTAGGAACAAGTGGCTTACAAAAAGGCATTTCCTTATAAATGATCCATGTTACCCCAAATTCACATATATCTTGCAAATAAGGGGAGCCTGGGAAACATTAGCATACACAAACAATGGGTGCCTAGAAGCTGCCCCAGAGTTTAGACCAAATTCTCACCAGTGGAGAGCTTGTTTTTAAAGAGACCATGTGTAAAGAAACATACAAAGAAGGGGAGAAACTTGTACGTATATTTTGAAATGAAAAAAAAAAAAGTGAGATGAATTTTGAGAAATAGGAGAGACAAAGCCGGAGAAACACGTAGATTAAGGGTCTCTGTGACTTTTTCCAAATCCTGTCTTTAACGTGTTCCTATCCTATTGTAAGCAGTTTACTCATCCTTTCATAATTTCTAAGATAAAATGTGATTTAAATCTGTGTACTGTGTGTACGGGGAATACATAAGACACATCCGAGCTCTCTTTTTATTATACCAAGCCTGAGAGGTTCTGAACCTGTGGTGTTGCCTTCTCTTCTGAGGACTCAAACTGTCTTATGGGAGGTCCAAAGACACGCAGGTGCACAATTAGAAGACCACAGCATTCTGCCTCCTTCCTCAGGAAAATCTGTCACATCCTCCATGTCATTAGGGCCACGAAACATAACTGAAATTTTGGACCGTATCTCTATACAAGGGACAAGTCTGAGGGGAATCCCGTTGCTCATTTCCCCTGTCTCTGCCCACTGTGACATTCACTCCAGATCTGTTCATTTTATCTTTGTCTAAGAAAATGAAATCAGGGCTGGAGAGATGGCTCTGTGGTTTAAGAGCGCTGCTCTTTCAGAGCTCCTGAGTTCAATTCCCAGCATCCACAGGGTGGCTGACAGGCATCTGTAATGGGATCTGATGCATTTTCTGGCTCGCAGGTGTGTATGCAGCCAGAACACTCATGCATAAAATACCTAACAGAGTTTTTAAAAATAAGAAGAAAAAAGGAAAGGAAATAATCAGCTCTCACTAACCGTATTCAAACGGTTTCAATCCAAGTAATTTGCTACTGTTCAGCTCAGTTTTACCAGGCAAAGGTGATTACATTCTGATGCTGAGAACAGCCAGTGAGAACTGGCAGTGTGGCTGTAGGCAAGGGGGGATTCCAACGCAGGCAGTCCCTTGCCTCCTTGTGAGGAAAAGGCACTTGTGATCACATTTAGAATTACTGCCTGACGCTTCTCCATCACAAGTCTACATTTTTAGTGTGCTGGTTTTTCTGATAAAAACAGTAAGCAGTTATTTTTAATTATTTTCAGGCACAGATTGGGAATAAAAACTGACTGTGTTTTACTTATTTAAAAAAAAAAAAGACTAGTGACTCGTACAGCCTACATGTGTTTTTGTGTGTCCATATATGTAGATATACTTCCTTTTTGTGTGAATACCAAAATTATGCTATTTTTTATTATTTTATTTTTTCCCAGAATTTTTATTTATTTTTTGTTTATTACAATTTATACATTTTTGTATCCCAGCTGTAGTCCCTTCCCTTATCCCCTCCCAATCCTGCCCTCCCTCCCTCTTTTCCTCCCCTGCCCCTCCCTCATCTGAAAGACTCTGCCCAGCAGGGTATCAAAGCAGATGCTGAGGGAGGAGCTCTGTGATGGTTTGTCAGTCATGAGTAGCTTGAACTCACACAGTTACTACTGCCATTTGTGTACATGCCTGTCACTTTCCCCTCCTCTGTTACATGTTTGGGAGATGAAGGAGAACGGATGACATCACTGTACTATTTGGAGGGCTCTTGTAACTCTTGTGTGATTCGGTCTGCTGTCAGGAGTTAGCAATTGATTCCATCTTGACTCTGAATGAAAGCAAACGACACACGGGCATCTCAGTTTGAAAGATTGTTTTAGGAGTTTCACTCATGAGAATTACTTTGAAATTGTTAAAACATGCACTGGGTCTCTCACTTAGAGTTTTTCTGTCCTGCCCAAGTCCTTATTTGAGATGTGCCCATCCTCTAACACCAGAAGCCTTCTCTCCATCTGTCCCGTGTCAGGGAGTCCACGTGTCCACAAGATGGTGTAGCAACCAGGACTGCCACATGAGCCTCCTTGCTCCTGGCTGGTGCATCGATCAGAACTGCCACTAAAGTACTTCCTGCCACATCACAGTACTTAACTTCTCTCCACTGAATTATGGTCATCTAAGTAGATCGACGGATGAATCTGCTCCTGTGACTTGGTGTTTACAAGTCCCCCGTGCACAGCAGGTGCCTGTAAACAATTATGTGCTTGTTTATTCTTATGAAAGAAGGGGGAGATAGAAAGACCTGGAGGGGACCACAAGGAGATCAACAGAACCAAAAAATCTGGGCCCAGGTGTCTTTTCTGAGACTGATACTCCAACCAAAGACCTGCATGAAGATAACTTAGAACCCCTGCACAGATGTAGCCTGTGGCAGCTCAGTCTCCAAGTGGGTTCCCTTGTAAGGAAGGGGAACAGGCACTGTCTCTGACATGAACTCAGTGGCTGGCTCTTTGATCACCTCCCCCTGAGGCTGGGGGAAGAAGGGTAGGCAGCCTTACCAAGCCACAGAGAAGGACAATGCAGACAGTCCTGATAGGCTAGGGTTAGAGGGAAGAGGAGGAAGACTTCCCCTATCAGTGGACTAGAAATTATGCTATTTATATTTTTTCCAACTGAAATTATTGTTCTGAGCATCATCCTAGGTGACAAGAGCTAAACTTGTAGTTCAGAATTAATCCTGCTGGAAATAATAGAACAGCTACTCCTAATGTACAAAACTCAACCCAAATAGTTGTTAGAGACAAATTACATTTAACTTCAACGGAAGTAATATTTTGTTGCTGTACAGAGCACAACACCATAAATCATGCAAGCTCTAATGAGATACTCACAACCAAACTGTCCATCCTACAAAGACTTAAGACATCACTAGAATCAAGTTCTTTGCTTGAATAAAACTTCTTTTAAAAGTGAAGATATGTGTGCATGTATGTATGTTTTCAAAAATGTGAAGCATCTAGCAGGTGAGTGTGAATGAGAAAAGGCATTCCTTTTTAGCCAAGCATATTATTTTGACCTAAGGATTCCCCACACCATATGCAGTAACCTGTGCCTTCATATCCTTCATCTTAAAAACATGCCTACCCCACAAATCCAGTGATTCTCCCAGTTAGTCTAACCGTACACACACACACACACACACACACACACACTCTTTCTCTCTCTCTCTCTCTCTCTCTCTCTCTCTCTCTCTCTCTCACACACACACACAGAGAGAGAGAGAGAGAGAGAGAGAGAGAGAGAGAGAGAGAGAGCTTGAAACTGCCTAAGATGATCTTGTTCCTGATTGGGAAAGTTGCACAGCCTAGTTTTACCTCCATCATTAACTTTTTCTATATCTTAAGCCTTTGCACTTCACTGTCCCTCTTTCATCACTCCTTGGTGACACCTGAGCGTCACTGGTTCCTCTCCCATCTCTTCACTATCAGCTAACATGCATCCTAAGCTACAGCAGGTCACCTCTTACCTGTTCTGATTCACAAGTATTAATATTAATGTTTTCTTCCCAACCCACTGCAGATGTACTGACAGCAGCTCTTCTGGCAAATGGATGTAAGCTACCAAGACTCATGTTGTTTCTGCATTTAAATAGAAATGTATTGATGAGCCACAAAATTTGAAAACCCTCTCTCTACTTTTTTTGATTAATAATGCATATAAAAGCGAATAAATTATAAATAATAATAATAAATATAAAAAAATAAAAGTGATCAATAGTACATCTTTCACTGAATTTTTTTTTTAACTAACTAAAGCAGTTCTTTCATAGAGACTAGAACTGTATACCATTAACCAGATGGGAAAGTTGGCTTAGGATCAGGACTTTAGAAAGTCTTAAGCCTTGCTCTACAGCAGGGATTCTCACACCCCAACACACATAAAATAACTTGCAAAGCCAATGCAGCCAATGCAAACATAGCCGGTCCCATATCCAGAGTTTCTAATGCAGTAGAACTGGAGACGGTCCTGAGAATCTGCATTCTGACTCCACGCAGTGTTGACGCTGTGGCTACAGCCTTTGAGAACGGTGTCTGTGTGGGTAGTGAGTAGACTTGTTAGCCTTCACTTTTAAGTAACAAGGAGAATCATTTTCCTAGCTTGAAGTCCATAGATATTTTCATTCAAATAAAACCGAAATTAATATTTCAGTACAGTCACAGTCCCTGAGATTTATTTTCATCTTCACCTGATAAATTTACGTACCTTACCACAATCAGAATTTTCACACTTTTTTAAACGTGGTTTTGAGAATTTCGTACATGAAAACTGCATTTCTAGCATGTCTACCCTACACTTTCACCCCTCCCCTCCACACCAAGCACAAATAACTGCAATAGTCTAAAAAGAAAAAAAAAAAAAAAAAAAAAAAAGCAACTCTTGAAACAAAATCAGCTTTATCTTCAACCTCTTCCTGAAAATACAAATTCTCTTAATGAATATGAGTGGTTAAACCCAAAGCGTTTCCTCCTAGTATCTGAAGGTTTTGACACAATCAGTGAAAAAGCAGTTTTATTTCCAATGAATTGTAGCCTACTTACCTGGTGAAATAACTGGTCGTTAACATGAAAATTGTCTATTATGTTCTGAGAAGGTTTTACTCACTTAAGAGTCTGTTAATTTAGTACCTATGGGTGCCAGGTGTGTGTAAGTCTCATACACACCAGTTGCTCAAAGTAACTTTTACAGGCCATGGCTCAATCAAAACGTCTCTTTCAAGGCTCATAAAGAACAAAGTGGTCCATGACATTCCTTAGGAACACCACTGCACGCCAAACATGGAGAGTCAGGTCTGAATCCTAGCATGGGAGAGGCCCGACAGGCATATCTTGAATTTGAGATGAGACTGAGTTATACCTAGCAAGAGCTTGTCAAAACAATCACTTGGATAAACAGCCACAGTAACCCAGGAACTTCCCATTGCTGCTTCTCTTTGCTTCTGGTGAGACCTACTGTGGACACACCACCCATGGAGCTCAGTAAGAGCAGTTCCCGATGAGGTGAAGATGTACAGTGGCTGACTGACAGATCGTAGAGAACGGGAGGGGCAGCAGCAGCACAAATGTCTCTGCTACTGCTCTACAGATAGTGTTTCTTGAGTCAAAACTCTGTGGCAGGAATGAGGTAGCTAGAATTTAGCAAAAGACACCCGACGAGACCGTGCCAACAGCATGTGCTGTCTCTGGCACTGCCATTGTCAGTGAGGATTTTATGTCTTAGGGAAAGAGAAAAATTATTTCCCCCTGAATTTGTCAGTACTTCGCAAAGGTGCAGACAACCCGGCTATGTTTGCAATCACTGTTGAATACTTGGCATTAATTAGGCATGTTCTCAGGTTCAGGCCTGCTTGGGGAGCTGCAGCTGTACATGGCTGATTCTCTGCTGACTGACTCTTCTCATCGGTTCCAAGTTGCACCCTTCTGGGAGTGCTAACAGAATGCAAACCCCGTGGACCTCAAGGTATGGACAAAGGCATCTTGTGATGACTGTTCAAGCCACTTCCAAATGCTTTCTCTTTTGAACCTGACAGGGAAGCTTGAAGATTATGTCATATATGCTCCAAGAAACACAGAAGGGAAAGGAAACACTGTATCTTGCCACTGTTCATACACATTTTAAATAGTCCAGGAGTTCTAGTTTCCTGGTAGAGGAACCTCCTCGCATGATAGTGTAGGCTAAACAAAACGAAGGTTCGTGTGTGCGTTACAGGGTAGAGAGGCATGAGGGCTCTGTGTTTTGTAAATAAATCCAAAAAGGACTCTGTGTTTTGTAAATAAAATATAAATTGATCAATAAATTTTTATGAAGAGGGACTAAGGGCAGGATGCTGACAAATTGTGCATTATAAGCCTGGGATTACATTTTCCCCACTCTTTCAAGTCTCTCTGTGTCAAATGTTCTCACAAGGCAATGAAGCCTTCGACAAGTCAGGCCTGGTGTCATCAAGAGTGACAGCCAGTCCTATTGCTGCACCTGAATAAAAGACTCGGATTTCCCCAGATGACTGGCGTCTTAGATGCCCCTTCCTCTGGAACACTAACTGCAATTCGCTTGGGGTTTGACTTGCTTTCTGACTTCCACTTCCTTAATGGTTGCTATCTGGGATAATTAAGAAATAAGAGTTCCCTGACTTTTTATATTTGATAAATTTGAGAATCAATTTGAGTTTGAAAGGTTTGAATTAGATGCTTCCAACTTAGTGGTCTAAAAAGACCAATGAAGAGATTGCCATCTCTTCAAACCGTTGTCTTACAAGCGCTACTTTAGTGTGATATGAAGTATACATACGCACACCTAACCCACACAGAAAACAGGTAATGACTTAAGTGACTGTGGCTTTTTTAAGCGAGGTTTTTGTTTGGCTTTGTGCTGTCAGGTAGCAAAGCTGTGGCCTCATGCATCCTCCGCAAATGCTTTATACTGGGTTATACCCCATGCTTTTAATCAATATTATATAAGTCTATTAAAAAAAATTGAACCAAAAGCTAACCTCTAGGCCAGGCATGGTGACAGGCACTTTTAATCCTTACACTGGGGAGGCAGAGACAGGAGGCCAGTCTGGTCTACAGAGCGAGTTCCAGGACAGCCAGGCCTACACAGAAGAAGCCTGTCCCAAAACAAAAAAAAAAAAATGCCAAGTTATAAGATGGCATATCCTGCCACACAGGGCCTCTGAAATGCTCTGCCCTGCAGACTATCAAAGCAGATGCTGAGACTTATGGCCAAACTTTGGGCAGAGTGCAGGTAATCTTATGAAAGAAATAAAGATAGTAAGACCTGGAGAGGACAGGAGGTCCACAAGGAGAGCAACAGAACAAAAAATCTGAGCACAGGGGTCTTTCCTGAGACCGATACTCCAACCAAGTACCATACATGGAGATAACCTAGAACCCCTGCACAGATGTAGCCCATGGCAGTTAAGTGTCCAAGTGGGTTCCATAGTAATGGGAATAGGGACCGCCTCTGACATGAACTGATTGGCCTGCTCTTTGATCACCTCCCCCTGAGGACAGAGCAGCCTTACCCGTCCACAGAGGAAGACAATGCAGCCACTACTGATGAGATCTGATAGACTAAGATCAGAAGGAAAGAGAGGAAGTCCTCCCCTATTAGTGGTCTTGGGGAGGGGCATGTGTGGAGAAGGGGGAGAGAAGGTAGGATTGGAAGGGGAGGAGAGAGGGAGCTACAAGGGGGATACAAAGTGAATAAAGTGTAATTAATAAAAAATTTTTAAAAAGATGGCATATCACATTGGTTCAACACACAGTGAGTTGTAAAAGCGTCAAAGCAGATAATAGAGTATTTATTATTAAATGATACTTTGTGTAGATCTTTTTCCTCTTAAACACTTCAAACAGAATCTCATTAACACAAGATTCTGTTTTAGTAGTGTAAAAGTATGAAACTTAACCCATTCTCTTTTTTGCATCTTACCAAAAGAACAAAATGTAAGTTTAAAGGAGTGGTTCTCAACCTTCCTGAAACTACAACCCTTTAAAACAGTTCCTCATGTTCCAGTGACCCACAATTGTAAAATTATTTTTGTTTCTACTTCATAACTAATATTTTACTATTGCTAAGAATCACAAATATCTAATCTGCAGGATTTCTAGGGGTTGCAACCCACAGCTTGAGAACCAATAATTTAAAGCCAAACTGCCCTTTACTTATTACTCTCTGAGCCATTCTTTCACTGTTTGAGGTAAATGGGGTAAATTCTTTTTACCTCAGTTTCCACCTCAAATAATGAGTGCCTACTTCAAAGATCAATCAGTGAAAAATTATATTGATGCATGCCAAGAAACTGGAAGAGTATGGGAAACGCTCAAAGCTACTATCACTTAAACACTGCCATCTCTTGGCAATGTACTTTGTGCAAATATTTCTTTAACCCAATAGTCATCTCATTTAGCCACGATTGTTTATTATGTCTTAAACTGCATTACTTAAATGAGGTATAAAATATTTTTAAAAAACACTGCAAGAATTGGGTAGAATACTTGCTTTCCCCAACATGTCAAAATAAAATTTTGATCTTTAAGATGGATAGAGCAATATATATTTGTGCCAACAAAGAAAATAGAGATAGAAAAAATTTGCCAGTAACCTTGATCACAGTGACAAAATGTCCTTAAATTGGCCTCTGACTGCTCACACAACGTGTCTAGGCAGTGAAGGAACACAAAATGAGAAGTGTGCTTTCCATCGCAGTGTCTGATTGGTTGTTACACATTCATCCATCCCAATATTATTACTGCTCCCTGTTCTCCCCACTCCAAGTGGGAGGGGACTTACTACCATGGGTAGAAAATTGTTTCTGGCATTAATCCTCCAAGCTCAGATCAAGCAAATGACTATCAGTAATCTCTTTTGGATTAGCCGCCATCATTCATTTTAGTACCTGGATGAAAATTCATGGGGAAACAAGACTCCCTGGCTGCTTTCAAAGAAACTCATCAAAGAGCTGAAAAGAGCAGGAGCCTCTGCGTACTAACATCCCGATTTCATCCAACTTGATTAGAAAGTAGAGACAAGGCCTCTCAAGTTTGGAGCTTGTTATTCCCAGAGAAGGCTTGCCAGGAGGACTCCCAAGTTATCAAGCTCGGAATGTCCCCCAATTCCTTCTTTTTCCAGTTTGCCTCTTGTGGTTAACTCCATCGCTAACTTACAGCGATAAACACCTGGAGTCTATCAAAAACAAAGAGAGGCTTATTCACCCTGAGCAGAAACAAACTACATAATATAAGACGTGAGCAGGAATATGTTTTTTATGATGTGCCAGCATAAGGGGGATCAAAGGCTAAAGCCAAATAAATAGCAACTGGGCACTGGCAGAGGAAACATAGTTATACTTTAAAATAATCAAAAACAAACCCAAAGAGCAGTAACACTCTCCACAGTCGACAGTCATATTTTCTCTCTTTTGATACAGGACTTAAACCTATCAAGAGTTTTCGGAGCTAATCAATGGAATTAAAGGGAGTCCTACCTTCCACTGAGAGCTGTAACTTTAACCAAAAAGACTGGTCTGGATAGATCAACCTTTTCCCTTCCCCCACTACCACACAGCCTCTTCATGCCAACTCGCTCCCCCTTCCTCTAAGGGCTTATTATTGAATTTACCTTGGCCACGTTATGGAATTTGCAGGCTGACATTAACCCATTTATTGAGCCGACTCCCCCTTATCTAAAACATCTCTAGGCAAACTCAAACAATCTGTCTGCCATCCACTGATTGGCAGGGCAAATTTTTCCAGGTGGTAAAACTAGCTCCCCTCAAATGACTTGCCAACCTCATTTTTGCCTGGCAGAATGATTGAAAGAAGACGGGAGTCACTAGTCTTCCCTGCCATGCTCAGTATCTGCAATGTATTAACATAAATAATTTTGAAAGATTAGTCGTATTGGGGGGGGGGCAAGAAACTGAAGGGTGGGGAGCCCAGAGCCGAGAGGAGGCAGATATGAGAGCTGAGAATTGACAGGCTCAACCCTGAGGGCAGAGAAGCCCATCTGTATTTGATTTGTCAGGGATTTACATTAGTGAAACTTTAACTCTGCAGATAGTACATAAGATTACACTCACAGAGCAAGCTTATGCAAATATAGCTTCAACTCCCTGGTATGTGGCCCAGACAGCAAATTTGGCAAATTTCATTGAGTCTGGTGGCTGGATCTAATAAATTCATTTACATGAAGGATTAGGACATCTGGAAAAGTAGCTCGGTGGTTTATTGAAACATAAATAACATTAATTGAAAGGTTACAGGTATGCAAAACACTTCATGCAGGCGACACAAAATGCTATAAAGCGGCTTCACTACTCAAATAAAGCAAAAGAGGGGGAAAAAGTCTCACTAACATAAACAGAAAAGGTAATTTCCAGGATCCAATTTAAATGTCACTTCAGATAGTGATGTTGAGAGTGAGAGGGCCAACCCATTTCTCCCTGTCCTTGTAGCCACGGCCTTTTGCAGATCTGAGCTCTGTTGCTCCCCCAATACACATTTTAGCTACTAATTCACAGCAGTGAGGTGGTAACATAATTGAATTTATTTCCAGTTAGAAATCCCCAAACTCTCATGCCAGTCTGCAGACTCAAAAGCATGGTTGAGATCTCAGGCTAGTTCTTCCATGAGTTTATTTTACTGCTGTAATGGATACTTGTGGATGGCCGGTTAATGTCTGATGGGGTTGGTTACCATCGGGGTAATAACAAATTACTCAGAGGAAAATGAGCAAAGATTGATATCGTGGGATTTAGAAGCTGAGAGAAAAGCTCAAGCGGGTCCCAATCATTTGAGTACCTCAAGATTAATTTAGAACTTGCTCACCCATTCCCATTCTTTTTCATCTTTTATCCCCAAATAGAGATGACTTAGTTGTTTAATCATCCCAAATGCCTCCTGTCCAAAGCAATAGCAAGCCTTCCCTTTCTGAAAGGCCAGCAGAGGCTGGCTTGGAGAAGTTATGCAAATAAGAAAGCAGAAGTCTGGCATTCTCTCAGGTACGGAGACTCCTGGGAGCCCGATCCAGAACCTGCCGTTGACACAGTCAAGTAAAGAGCTGTTTGATCAAAACTGAGAGAGAATTCCTGGCTGTACTTGTGTGTGTGTGTGTGTGTGTGTGTGTGTGTGTGTGTGTGTGTGTTTGTGCACGTGCGTGCATGCATGTGTGTATGTAAATATATATGTGTGTGTATATACAAACACACAAATACATAATATATATATTACATACATATATACACATACACAAGTACATATTACATACATATGCACATACACACAAAAAATGTGGGATTTGATGCAGGGATTGATATACCTCAAAGGAAAACTTTACAAGTTTTTCAGCTACCCACAATAGCTTGCTTTTTATAATAAGAAACTAGACCTGCCTGCCACAGCTGGGAGACATACAAAGACTCACTTGCCACCACGCAGTGTAGTGAGGGAGGGGGAAAACATCCAGACCCACGGGCCACCACACTGGCTCCGCAGAGGAGGTCACCCAAAGGCCTGCCAGCCAGGTGGCCTGCCTGCAGTGGGAGCAGCTACAGCGTGCAAGTATGTGGTGGACAGACGGGAGGGAAAGAGAAACCAAACAGTATAAGCATTATAAAAAGAGATAAATTCCTGGAGCCATGAGTGTAGAGAGGAAGAACCTGCTGTGAGTGCTCAGCCCTACCATGGAGGCCAGGGTGAAGTCACAGCCCCTGCTGCCACTGACAGCCATGTCCAGGTCCATGGCCATGTAGCAGAAGGGACCTGTGTTGATGTTCATGGCTCACATTACCACTAGCAACCTGGGATCATGCTGATGTCCAAGGCCTGTGCGGAGCTGTCCACGCCCCTCACTGGCTGCAGCACTCTGGAGAGCTGGCTGCATCTCTCACTGGTGGCAACACTCAGGGTTGGATGAGTGGGCCCTGCACCTCGCTTGGGCAACGCAGTGGAGCTGGCCCTGGTAGCAAAGGCAGGGGTGAGCCAGCCCTGAGGGGATGAGAGTAGGAGAGCTATCCCAGCCCCTCATCTGCTGCAGCACTTGGGAGACTGACTTAGTTGGGCAGCACAGTGGAACTAGCTCTGATGGCTTGGGTGAAGGTGAGCCATTCTGGAGGGCATGATAGTCAGAGAGCTGGCTCTGCATCCTGTGGGTTATGGAATTTGGACGGGCTAGCAGGGTTCAGTGCTGAAGAGTTCGCCCTGGTGGTGCCCAAGCGGAAAACCCAGAAGGCTGACCAGCCCGGCTACCACCCAGGCTCAGATCCAGTGCTTTGTTGTCCCCCACCAAAATCTCCATCATCTGTGAACTGTTGGAGCACATGAAAGGACCAGTCCTGCTGATACTAAGAAAGCTACAGGGTCTCCTACATGACTCTGTGCAACAACAGGACAACCAAAAGTAGTTGAAGAGCCCATATTGATGGTGTGGCAGAAGCCAGAGGCCTCGAACCAGACCAATCACTCACTGCAGTAGACAGCTGCAAATGAAGAGGTGCGGACAGAAGACTACACTGCGGGACACACTCTGGCCCATTACAATTTCCATGATGAGATGTTTTTCTATGCTTTGTTTAGCTTTGGGTTGGGTTGGGTTGGGTTGGGTTGGGTTTTGGTTTTGGTTTTGGTTTTTATTTTCTTTTGCAGGGGAGGTTGTAAAAACAGAGGGAAGATATGAGAGGATAGGAAGATGAGTGAAACGGGGTGCCTGGTATGAAAAAAGTCACAAAAAAATTGATAAAACATTGAAAAAAAAAGAAAGAAATTAGACAAAATGATTTTGCTTCTAAAATAAACTAATGGAATCAGAAAACGGGAGGCATTTTAATGGCCAAATTTAATGGTTCTTGTCATCAGCAAAATAATTCATAGATTATATAAACTTTTAAAACTGACATTGGTAAATTTTCTTTCAGATGTTAAACATAAATGATAGCAGAAATTAAAATATAACATAAAGTGAAATATATTGCCTCGGTGAGGTTTTCTTCCTCAATATGGATTTTTTTAATGAGATGTTAGAAAGACAAAGATTTTACACAAACAGCTAAGTGGTAATGGACATATTACAAAAAGATGAAGTCATATTTATTAATTCCTATGGCTCTCCAGAGAATAGGGAATTTAATGTTTTTTTTTTTACATGAAAAGTCATTTGACCACATAGTGATAAACTATGATATGCTTATTAGAGAATAAATGACATAAATTGTCCTAATCTAGGAAGTCTATCCAATATGCTGTCTGATATCAAATACTTAAAATTTCTTTGCTGAAACTAACAAACCAAACCAAAATAATGGTATAATCTAGGTAAGCTTCCTAACAAAGAGAAATGCAGTCATTGTGTTCGGACACCAAGCCTCAGTGGTCACAGTAACTTCTGCTCTAATCACAGTGAGCGAAAAACAACCTGTTTGTCCAATTAAATCTTTGGGATCACTTAAAAATAGTATCTATTTGGGGGTTGGAGAGACGGCTCAGCCGTTAAGAGTACTGGCTAGACTTCCAGAGGACCCAGGTTCAATTCCTAACACCCACCCAGCAGTTCACAACTGTCAGTAACTCCAGCCCCAGGGGATCGGACACGCTCACCCAGACGTACATACAAGCAAGACACCAATGAACATAAAATACACAAACAAAATCATTTTTAAAAAAAGTGTTTACCATGCAGAACTTTGCTTATTTTGCACACATTGCAGAAAGACTAAAAGTCAGTCGTATAAAGCAAATTCACTTGTTCGTGTGTGTATGTATGCTTCTGACTGCTGGGAAGCCAGGACAGATGAAAAGTTCACTAATTTTCACAAAACCATCAGATAAGGTTCTGCCCTTGAGAGTGCCTAAGCCACACCGACTTTGAGGAATAGAAGCCACAGCTGCAAGAAACAATATAGGAAGCTAGTGGAGGTCCAGCTCCATTTCTTATGGCAAATCAGCTACAGTCTCTTTTAAAGAGTAATTTATCTAAATTATGTGTGTGTGTGTGTGTGTCTGTGTATGTGTGTGTGTGTGTGTGTGTGTGTGTGTGTGTGTGTGTGCATGTTGCTGCAGGTACCCACGCAGGCCAGAAGAGAGCATCAGATTCCCTAGGAGCTGGAGTTACAGGCACTTTTTAGCCATCTGATGTGGGTGACAGATTATAAACTATGGTCTTCTGAGAAAGCGGTATGTGCTTCACTATTGAGCCATTTTTCCAGCCCCCAGCTACAGCGTGAGCACTCAGCAGATGGCAGCTCTGGAAGGCTATTACTGAATGCTTCCCTTATTTCTAGAAGCAGCTGGAAAAACAACAATAAAGCAAATTCAATTCCCAAACAATAAAAAAATAAACAACAACAACAACAAAAAAAAAAAAACCCAAGCTTCTGGCCATGGAAATAAAGAAAGAAATATTTCCTTCCTAAAGAGAAATCACAACATGACTTTGTCTGATTCAGACTAAGGAAATATTAGACTAGAGACAACAATCACAAAAGTCAGGAAGTAAGAGATAATTAGTGGGAAAAACAATGTTTGTCAAGGGGGCATGGCGGTGAGTAAGGACAGCTTGAACCCAGGAGAAGAATGTGGATGAAAACCAGAAGTGGCCATGTGGACAGACACTTCAATGAAGTTTGGGGGGAAAACTGAGAAGTAATAATGCTTTGTCAAATCCACTCCTTCACTTCACCCTCAGTTAAAGTCCAAAAAGATCTCGAGATCGAGCTATACCACTGCTAGGCATATATCCAGAATATGTTCAAAGACACAACAAGGACATTTGTTCAGCCATGTTCATAGCAGCTTTATTCATAATAGCCAGAACCTGGAAACAACCCAGATGCCCCTCAGTTGAGGAATAGATACAGAAATTGTAGTACATTTACACAATGGAATACTATTCAGCAATTAAAAACAAGGAAATCATGAAATTTGCTGGCAAATGGTGGGATCTAGAAAAGATCATCCTGAGTGAGGTCTACCAAAAGCAGAAAGACACACACGGTATATACTCATTTATAAGTGCATACTAGAGCTATAATATAGGATAAACATACTAAAATCTGTACACCTAAAGAAGCTAAACAAGAAGAAGAACCTTGGGTAAGATGATCAATCCTCACTTAGAAAGACAAACGGGATGAACATTGGAAGAAGGAGAAAACAAGAAACAGGACAGGAGCCTACCACAGAGAGCCTATATCCAGCAGTATATCAAAGCAGAGCTGAGACTCATAACCAAACTTTGGGGAGAGTGCAGGGAATCATATGAAAGAAGGGGAAGTTAGTAAGACCTGGAGAGGACAGGAACTCTACAAGGAGAGCAAAAGAACCAAAAAATCTGGGCACGGGGTCTTTTCTGAGACTGATACTCCAACCAAGGTCCATTCACAGATATAACCTAGAACTCCTGCTCAGATGTAGCCCATGGCAGCTCAGTATCCAAGTGGGTTCCTAGTAAGGGGAACAGGGACTGTCTCTGACATGAACTCAGTAGCTGGCTCTTTGACCACCACCACCACCCCACCCTCTGCTGAGGGAGGAGCGGCCTTGCCAGGCCACAGAGGCCATGGCAGCCAGTCCTGGTGAGACCTGATAAGCTAGGATCAGATGGAAGGGGAGGAGGACCTCCCCTAGCAGTGGACTTAGAGAGAGGCATGAGAGGAGATGAGGGAAGGAGGGTGGGATTTGGAGGGAATGAGGAAGGGGGCTACAGCTGGGATACAAAGTGAATAAATTGTAACTAGCTTAAAAAAATTAAAATTTAATTTTAAAAAAGCCCAAAAAGGTGTAGTGTGTGTGTGTGTGTGTGTGTGTGTGTGCGCGCGTGCAACCCTGAGGCAAGGGTTGCAGTCATGCACTTCCACACTTGCTTGTCTTTTCATGTCAATGCCAGGAATCCAGGCTCGGGTCCTCAAACTTGCATGATATGCACATTATCATCTGAGCCATCACTCCAGCCTCAAGGTCAACAGGGTTGTTTATTTCTGCGATGTCAGTAACTCCCATTAAACACTCAACCGCATTATTTTGTTGTGTCCTGAGCAGCAAGCCCATCACAGTTCCTACATGTGCTTCAAGACCTTTCAGCTACTGCTATCCCACAAAGGAACTCAGCTCTTGCTGGCCTCTCCTTTAAAAAACCAAAACCAAAAAAACCCTCCTTATTTCTCAGCAAATGGTATCAACATAGCACCAGGTGCCCAGACTTGGTGAGTCTTCCACTCATCTGGTCAATAAAACAGTATCTCCCATTGACTCCACCTCTTCCACAACCCTCATATCTTTCCAGTCCATCATCTTACCTACTGCCCTGAGTGATCATTTTATTCACTTTGTTAATATCTGGACTCTGTTATGTCTCCAGGTTAAAGTTGAAGTGCTTGGTACGTCAAACGCAGCTCTTTTCCAGTGATCCCAAGACAAGGATGGAGCACACTTATTCAGGTAAATATTTCGCTAGTCAGTGGTGTAGAATGCTTTTGTTCTATGGAATTTTTCTTCCATCTAGCTCAGGAAAAAAAAAAAAAAAAAAACAATGACAAGAGAAAGAGCACCTCACCAATCATATTGCTCCCTACTGAGTCAGTTCATTAAACTCTCCATCACACAACATACCATGGATTTCTCATAACGTGCTCAAACATGTTATTTCCTCTCTCTCAAACTGGCAGCATCCTACCCATCCATCAAGATTCAGCTCAAATGTCACCTGCTCTATGCAGCCTTTCCTGACTTTCCACATTTCCTGCCCTCCTCAAGGGCTCCCTCCCCGGCACTCTCTACCTCTCCAGAGACACACATTTTTTCATTAAAATCTCAATAGCCGGAATCTCCAAAGCAAGGTACAATCCACAGAGGCCATTTAGTAAATGTCTAATGAACAATGGAACCTGAGGTGTCTAAAAATGACAGTTCCACCACAAGTAGGTCACTAAGCCAATCAATTAAAATAATACCGTAAAGACAGCTGAACAAGGATTTGTTGAGCAAGAAAAGGATTCCCAGGAGTCTTGGTCAGAGCAAGGCATGTCTTAAACTGTGCTGAAAGCCTCGGAAGGAAAACAGCTTCATCCAAAGCTTCAATTACTTATGGTTCTAACCTTGAGAAAATGCTAGTTGAGTGAGCTCATTCACTCATGCAGAAACTTAAGTGTTTTGTTGTCCGGGGTAGACCAGTTACCTTTCATCCCAAAGATGGTCTGAGGCCTTTTCACAAACTTGTGCTTTGGCAAGTTTTCATATTTTCTTCCAAATGTCTTGTTCCTACATATGTGAGCAGACTGGAAAGTGGCGACTAGTTGTGTTGCCATAAAATAGAGAGAGAGAAGTGACAGACCTCTGTTGGCCCAGGTAACTGAAGCGTTGCTGTGACCCAGCAGAAAGAGTGAGAGGGCAGCTAGACTTATTTCTATGAATGCAATCACCTAGTTCAAAGTGGGTCATGATACCAGTTACCCTCAAAACAATTCCACTGCCTCCATTCTTTCTGCCACAAATTAGCAGAGCCCACTAAGCCCTTTCACTCAACCAAGATGAATAATCTTCAATAAGATCATACTGTTGTAGGACTCAGATATAAACTGCAGTGACAATCTGTAATCACAGAGACAAAGGCTGTGGCATGGGTGTGAGGCTGTGAGCATTCCTGCTCTGACAATGAATAAAACTTCACCTAGTTCATCAGCAGAGCCGCAGAGATGGTGGTCACTGACGTTGCAATGGAAACATATGTTATAATTCATTCTTCAGTAGGATTTCTTTTCTTTGTAATGATGTGGGTGTGTGTGTACCCGCTCTGTGGATGCTGGCAGAAGCCAGAAAGGTGCACCAGATCTCCCTGGAGCTGGAATTACAGGTGGTTGACAGCTGCCCCTCACGGGGACTGCAAACCAAACTTGGTTCCTCTGCAAGAAGAGAGTCTCTTAACTGTCGAGCCCTCTCTTAGGTCTCTAAGTCACTTTTGAGATGATAGACTAGACGGATATCAAAGGTCCAGCTTTCTAGGAGGAGCTCAGTCTTTTGCAAGAAGCCAACGTTTACAAGAGCTTCTTCTGAGATGTCAATAGAATAAACGCCCTACACCTACATGGAGCTAGGTCTTGACCAGTCAACATTTTCTAGACTTTGCTCCTTCTACATGCTAATGATCTCACAATCAAAGGAGCCTTTAGATCACAGCTGGATTGGGCTCTAAGGATCCGGATCATGTGCATAGAGAAGGATAGCACACCTAGATTATTGTCCTGACAGGCTTGTTTTTCAGATTAGCCACTTGCTGATCACCAGGATAATTCTCTAAAAATCAGCCGAAGTAAATTTGCTATTGGGAGGAGATCATGAACTTTCTTGGCCTTAAAATGTGCCAGTAGGGTACATCTACACAATGGAATATTACTCAGCAATGAAAAACAAGGAAATCATGAAATTTGCAGGTAAATGGTGGGACCTGGAAAGGATCATCCTGAGTGAGCTGTCCCAGAAACAGAAAGACACACACGGTATATACTCACTCATATAGACATACAATATAAGATAAACCTAGTAAAATCTGTACATATAAAGAAACTAATCAAGAGGGAGGACTCTGACTAAAATGCTCAATCCCCATCCCAAAAGGCAAAGAGGATGGACATCAGAAGAAGAAGAAAACAAGAAACAAGTTAGGAACCTGCCACAGAGGGCCTCTGAAAGGCTGTGCCCTGAAGACCATCAAAGCAGATGCTGATACTTATGGCCAACTGATGGGCAGAGTGCATGGAATCTTATGAAAGAAGTGGGAAATAGTAAGATCTGGAGAGGATAGGAACTCCACAAGGAGAGCAACAGAACCAGAAAATTTGAACACAGGGGTCTTTCCAGAGACTCATATAACAACCAAGTACCAGGCATGGAGATAACCTAGAACCCCTGCACAGATGTAGCCCACGGCAGTTCAGTGTCCAAGTGGGTTCCATAGTAATGGGAATAGGGACTGTCTCTGACATGAGCTGATTGGTCTGCTCTTTGATCACCTCCCCCTGAGGGGGGAGCAGCCTTACCAGGCCACAGAGGAAGACAATGCAGCCACTACTGATGAGATCTGATAGACTAGGATCAGAAGGAAGGAGAGGAGGACCTCCCTTATCAGTGGACTTGGGGAGGGGCATGCGTGGAGAAGGGGGAAGGAAGGTGGAATTAGGAGGGGAGGAGGGAGGGGTTTATGAGGGGATACAGAGTGAATAAAGTGTAATTAGTAAAAATTAAAACAAAAAAAAAGCAAAAAAATATTTAGTTATCAAGCATGGTGTTTTTATTATTGTGCTGAGATTAACTTTTCTGACTTTAGTTCTTTGGTAAACACCCAAATGTAGGAAACCTCTTTGAATGTGTTAACTCTCAAAACATAGAGTAGTTGGTAGACACGAATTATTATTTTTAAAAATAAGCATTTAGAACAGGACATGGTAGTTCATGCCTGTAATCCCAGCAATTGGGAGGTGGAAGCAGGAGGCTGAGAACCTCAAAATCATCCTCAGCCTCATGGCAAGTTCAAAGCTAGCCCGAGTCACTTGAGGCTCTGTGTCATACAGTGAAACTCAAACAAAAGTACAAGGACAGAGCAGCATGAATTTGCATCATCAAAACAAACATGCATGTGAGTGACCACACCCAACAGCATTTTCCACATCCAACGCTTATTTATTGGGGGACACGTGTGTGCAATTATACATATGTGGAAGTTGGAGGACAACTTTTGGGAGTTGTTTTTGTCTTTTATTGTGTGAGTTCTTGGTGAGTCTTGCGTGGCAAGTGTCTTTACCTGCTGAGCAATCTCTCTAGGACCAAATCATCAAAGCATGATTCAACCTTCAATTTAAGAGACTTACAGGGTGAGCTTTTCTCTCTCTCTCTCTTTCTTTTTTTTTTGTGTCTTTCCCACTGAAACAATGGTTTTATAACCATTAAGAATGCATAAGTAAAAACTTAAACAAGTGGCTACAAGTGAATAGCAAATCATAAATTTTGGTACAAACATGATTTATTGTCAGTTTTTGTGTTTACAGTTGTGGGGACCTAACCCAGGGCTTTGTAGGTGTTTGCTAGTGTTTCCCAGGTGAGTGAGACTAGCCTATAAGCTGGTTTTGATCTCTGCAGTCTGATGTGTTTGCAGATATATACTGTATCTTTGTTTCAGTACAGACCAAGTTCATGCTTTTAAAACAAATATCTAAATTAAAAGTATATACTTAGTTAAAACTCATTATTATTATTAGTAGTAGTATTAGTATTAGTTTTTGAAAGAAGACCTTATCTTTTTTTTTCTTTTATACAAAATAGTTTTTGTTTTTTTTTTTTTTTCATCCAGGCATGATGGTGCACACGTTTAATCCCAACACTTAGGAAGCAGAGGCAGGCATATCTCTGAGTTTAAGGCAACAGCGTGGTCCTACAAATCAAGTTTCTGGACAGGCAAGGCTACATAGAGAGACCCTGTCTCAAAAGAAAACAAACAAACAAAAATAGCTCAAGAAATGCACACAGATGCAGAGACACACTCATTCTCACACATGGGAATGGCATAAAAACATAAACCCAGAAGCCATAATCAAAATATATACACAAAGAACCTGTAAAGCCAAAAAAAAATTTTTTTAAAGGCCCTGGCAACATTATGAAACAAAGAACCTCCAATGATGCCACTGAGTTTGTTTTATGTTTGTTTTATGCCTACTGCTGGGCACGGGGCCTACCCTTATAGTGGTTAATTTTCCCTGTGAATTTTCCTTGGAATAAAACTGCTTTTTCGTTTGCAAGTGGATGTTAGTTATGAGAGCTTGTGGATTAGGGATGAAGGTGTGTGCCCCCTTCTCTCAGTTCTAGGCCCACATCTGGTGCAGGACCTCTGCATGTTTCCAGGGCCTCTGTGAGCTCACATGTCTGCCAGACCTCTTATGTCTAGAAGGTCTTGGTTAGTTGGTGTCCTCCATTCCCTCTGGCTCCTACACTCTTTCCGCCTCCTCTTAACGGAGTTCCTTGAGGCCTGTGGTGGAGAAGGAGAATGGAGGGGATATCCTATTTAAGGCTGAGTGTTCCAAGGTCTCTCACTCTCTGAATAATGTCTGGTTGTGGGTCTCTGCCTTCTGTTCCTATCTGCTGCAGAATGAAGCTTCTCTGATGATGGCTGAGCAAGCCACTGATTGTGTGTGTCTTTGGGACTCATTTTATTGCTAAATTTCTTTGGCAGAGTAGTAGCATTTGGTTTTCCCCTAGGTGCATGGCCTGTCTGGTCTCAGATTTTTGGCCACCCAAGCAGCATTGGATATGGGTTCCAGCTCGAGAAGTGAGCCTTAACTAAAAGCAGATACTGGTTCGTTATTCCTACTTGTGTCACCATTACCCCAACATACCTTGTAGGCAGACTACCACTGTAAACTGCAGGGTTAGTAGCAGCCTTGGTGTTTACCTTTTTCCTTTGGTAACATGCAGAGTACAGAATCTCAATCAAATTTTTAGTTTCTTTTATGTCAATTATTTACTGAGACCAGTTTTTTCCCCCCCTGAATCTAAGGCAGAGTAGACAAGTCCAAAGGTATTGACATCAGACTTCTTGGCTTTACAGGTAGAGACAGCTGGAGCAGGCCCCCTGTGAAGGAGAAACACATTCCAAGCATTTTCAAATATGCCTGGTGCAGCAATCAGCTTCCACTGGGGTAAACGTGGATGAGTTTTTAACTTTTGGATGCATCCTCGCTGCTCAATGCCCACACGCTTTCTAAAATGTATTTGTAAACATCACAAGAATTGAGGGCGATCGTTCATGCATCTTCATGTAAGCATAGCCTAAACCCTAAAGCTTGGCTCATTCTCAAGCGCACCATCCTCTCTTACCCTACTCCTCCTCTGCTGCTAGTCTACTTCCTTCCCAGAAATAGTCCTTCTCATCTTGTCCTTTCATGTCACATATAAATCTGGGCTCTGCATGAGAGAACATGCATCATTTGCCTTCCCCTTCCACTGTCATCTCTTGCCTCTGTGCTGTCTCCCTTTAAATATCTGCCACACAGTCTCCTTTCTACTTTCATGTCCTGAGAGAGAGAGAGACAGAGAGGACATGAAACAAAACATGCAATAAATGTGTTCTGATTCTCACTAATTGTCCTAACATGATCATATCCAGCTTTACATTTTTTTCTGCAAATGACATAATTTAATTATTCTTATAACTAGGTCGATTTTTGTGTTCTTCATGGGTTCTCGATACTAACCTTCTGTCATCTGTTTAACTGGAAAACATTTCTTCCATTCTATTCCTGTTTCTTAATCTTGCTGATTGTTTGCAGGGTAGAAGCTTTTTAATTTTTTTATTTTTAATTATTTATTTACTTTGTATCCTCCCTCTAGTTCCCCCTCTCCTCAACTCCCAATCCCTCCCTTCCTCCCCTTTCTCCACACACTCCCCTCCCCAAGTCCACTGGTAGGGGAGGGATTCTTTTTCTTCCTTCTGGTTCTAGTCTGTCAGGTCTCATCAGGAGTGGCTGCATTGTCTTCTTCTGTGGCCTGGTAAGACTGCTCCCCCCTCAGGGGGAGGTGATCAAAGAGCAGGCCAATCAGTTCATGTCAAAAGCAGTCCCTGTTCCCATTACTATGGAACCCACTTGGACACTGAACTGTCATGGGCTACATCTGTGCAGGGGTTCTAGGTTATATCCATGCATGGCTCTTGGTTGGAGTATCAGTCTCAGAAAAGACCCCTGTGCTCAACTTTTTTGGTTCTGTTGCTCTCCTTGTGGACCTCCTGTCCTCTCCAGCTCTTACTATTATTTCTCACTTCTTTCATAAGATTCCCTGCATTCTGCTCAAAGTTTGGCCATAAGTCTCAACATCTGCTTTGATAGTCTGCAGGGCAGAGCCTTTCAGAGGCCCTCTGTGGGAGGCTCCTAACTTCTTTTCTGTTTTCTTCTTCTTCTGGTGTCCCTCCTCTTTGGAAATCATGAAATTTGCAAGTAAATCGTGGGATCTAGAAAGGATCATCCTGAGTGAGCTATCCCAGAAGCAGAAAGACACACATGGTATATACTCATATATATATATATATATAATGTCTATATACTCATATAGACATATAATATAGGATAAACCTACTGAAATCTGTACACCTAAAGAAACTAACTAAGAGGGAGGACTCTGGCTAAAATGCTCAATCCCCACTCCGAGAAGCTTTTTAATTTTAAGCGATGGCATTTATTTTGTTAACTCTTGCAATTATTTCCTTAGCTGCTGGAATCCTTTCCAGGAGTCCCTCACCCTGAAAAGTACACAAACACTTTTATATTGCTAGGACTATGACCATGGAAAGCCCTCAGTGGTTTTTCATGCTGTAGTCCTTATCAGAAATTTAGTCCTGATGTCTTGGTTATATGCTCCCCAGAAAGACTCGCTTCAACTCTGTAACTGCATGGCAATCTCTGACACAGTTCCACAGATAACAGCTACTTTGGTTCTGAAAGTGCTGGGAGGAGGAATTCCAAACTAAATTCATAAATTTGGCATTGACCCTGCACACTGCAGCACAGAGTACTGAAAATTTCCTCACCCTTCTTCATGAACACCTTCAAGTCAGCACCATGCTGTCTATGAATGTCATTCCCTTAATTCTTCATTTGTCATAGGCAAAAATTTTGAATGTGTTTCTTGTCTTTGAAACACAACAAGAGAATATAATGTTTCTCTAGCAAGAAGAAATTGGTAGCATGATGGATAGAACTTCAGGAGCAGGACATGAGCTGGTTGTTTAAACTTTAATAAAAAACATGCTTGGAACATCCTTGCTAGATCTGAAACTTAAAACGACTTGGCATGCAAGGAAACCTAAGGACCATTTTTGTACATTTAGATTTTTACCATTATCAGCACTTTAAAAGAGTTGTCACTCTTAGGTATCATATATTTTTAAAATATTTTATAACAACAGTTGTTATTTTCTCACTGACTACCTAACATGCATCACAAGCGTCTTTTTGTTCTTTGCTGTTCTCTTCAGTTCTGGGGATTGAATCCAGGATCTCTCACATGAGAGGAAATCTTCCTACCATGGCTTCCTTTACTCAGCCCTGGAATGGCACAGTTCATTCTCCAGGAAGCACTTTATTTGGAGTGATTTATTCAGCTTAAACAACCAAATATGATACGTTAAATAAAAAAAAATTAAATGTAAATATGAAATATTAAAGTAAACGCATTCATAATAAAACTGATCTGGTGGAGACAAAGACCTTCTACTTCTGTTCTCCAGATCAAACCTTTTGACCTCTTAAGTAACTCTTGCTAGCTCAATGACTGCACCAGTCCTTTAACTAATAACCATGATGTTATAATAGGAGCCTGGAAGTGTTCTATAAAACCTCACTCTTGATACCACATCAGATGGTCATTCACAGTCAGAGATGAGAAAAAAAACTTGAGGGTTAAGGATTAATTGTTTTCCATTTTCATCCCAAGAAACATTCAAATAATGCCTGTTTCTTTGGCAGACTTAAGACATTAATTAAACTTTGAGTTTCACAGTTTCTTTTACTTTATTTAATATTGTTTTATGAAGAGATCATAAGCAGTTTGAATTAGCGAGATAGCACACAAAAATATGTTCATTTAAAATTATTTATATTAGGCTGAGCAGTGATGTCACACACCTTTAATCCCAGCACTGGGGAAGCAGAGGCAGGCAGATCTCTGAGTTCAAGGCTAGCCTGGACAACAGAATGAGTTCGAGGACAGCCAGGGCTATACAGAGTAACCTTGCCTTAAAACATATTTTGTTACATATATGTGTGTGTGTGTGTGTGTGTGTCACAATTATTAAAAGTAGGTAGAAAATCACTTACATCATTCAATAAATATGTTTTCTTAAAAAACTATTTTTGTGTGTAAAGATAGATTATACACATTTTATTAAATACTGAATGTATTGGTCAATGAATCAATTCATTTCTAAATCCACTGCAACTTTTTTTTCTTGATTAGAATGCCATACAACAGGATTGTTAAGGCAGCAATTTGTTTGAGATTTATTCTATCAGGTCATATGCTGGCTTGAGAGTACCTAAATTTTAGGTACTTAAATCTGAGATGGAAAACTAAACCTTTGTTGAGAAAAAAATCTTACAATAGATCATACTTATCTCTTTGATACAAACATTGGTAGACAGGATCTTAATGAAATCAGGTGTGTTTTAAAGCATTGTCTATGTACACTTGCTTTGAAAGTTTAGTTCTCAACCAATTTTGATTCCACTGATGATATTAAAAGGGCAAAATGAAATTTGAAATGACTTTATTCTTCTCAGCAAATATATAGAATAACTAGAAGTGAATAGGAGGAAGGTTGATGATGACATACTTTCAAGGCAAAGAGCTGTGTCTGTTGCACATTTTGCAAATTACTCTAGAATGGTTTGTTTCAATTGTATTTATCTCCAAAAGTTTATACGAGAGCAATACAGGTAAAAAGTTCAATAGGGAACTTACCCTCATCTTTCACCGGAACAAAAATGACTCTTTTTTATATTTTTATTAATTATACTTTATTCACTTTGTATCCCCCCTGTAGCTCCTTTCCTCCTCCCCTTCCAATCTCTCTCTCCCTCCCCCTTCTCTACACATGCCCCTCCCCAAGTCCACTGATAGAGGAAGTCTTTCTTTCGTTCCTTCTGATCCTAGTCTATTGGGTCTCATCAGGAGTGGCTGCATTGTCTTCCTCTGTGGCCTGGTAAGGCTGATCCTTCCTCAGGGAGAGGTGATAAAAGAGTAAGCAATCAGTTCATGCCAGAGCAGATGCTGAGACTTATGGCCAACCTTTGGGCAGAGTGCAGGGAATCTTCTTTATACTTCTTTCTTACTACCACACATCAAAAATTATTCTTAAAATTCCAATCTGGGGCCAGTGAGATGGATCAGCAGGTAAAGGCACTTGCTGAAAGCCTGATGGACAACCTGACTTTCCTCCTTGGTGGAGGGAGAGAACTGACTCCCACAGGTTATTCTCTGTCTCTCTCTCTCTCCCACACCCAAACACCTGTTGGGGTTGGTCTGGTCCTATGTATTCCAATGCTAAGATCTGGTTACAACCCAGATAAATGCATTCTCATGTACACAGGACAATGTTGTGAAAACTTTGCTCGCCAATTATCTCTGATTGGTTAATAAAGTTGCTGACAGCCAATTACTGGGCAGAACAGAGGTAGGCAGAACTTCAGTTCTCAGCGGTTTCAGGTAGGGACCAGGAGAAAGAAGAGTGAGACAGAAAAGGAAGAAGATGGAGATGGAGGATGTGGCTGGAAGGAGCAGATCCTGCCCAAACAGGTCGATTTATTGACAAGAAATTTAGAGAGTGCAGGGAAGAGGTAACCAGATTAGCTTAGAAAATTAGTTTAAGTCACACCTGCCCCAATATTGTGCTAAAGCTGTTTAAATAAATCTTTAGGTCTCTGTCTGAATTACTGGGGAACTAGCCAGGTCATAGAAAAGCCCTATAGAATTTAATAAATTTCCCATAACACAAACCTTTAACATTCTCCATTATATAAAGATGAAAAATATTCTTTTAAATCAAGCTTAAATCTTCCCCTACAGTAAATAATCTCTTATTTACAAATTTGTATATATATTGCATATGTTTACAATTAGGGGTGTTTGTGTGTGTGTGTGTGTGTGTGTGTGTGTATGTATCTCCTTGGACAGATGTATTGAGTACACTTAAGCTGTAAGATTTTTCCATCACTTAGTGCCTTGTATTTGCCAGGGAAATTTGTGCTTCTTCCACTAATGAAATACAAGTTTGTTTGGTTGGTTTAAAAAAAAACAAAAAACAAAAAACAATAACTCATTTTGGTGTTTGCCCTCATGGACATACATACTCATTCAGCAAGCTCTCTCTCTCTCTCTCTCTCTCTCTCTCTCTCTCTCTCTCTCCCCCCCGTCTCTCTCTTTCTCTCTCACACATACACATGAACACACATTTTAGTTGTACTGAACTTAATGTGAAATTTTAGATAAGAGTCTCATTTATTGGCAATTCAGGGAAAGGGGTTTAGCTTAATCCCCAGTTAATGAAACCCCTGCTAGTGAGTTTCCTTTGTCAACACAGCATTTAGTGCATAGAGCTTCGTGCCTTCTAGACCATTGAAAGCCACCATGATTAGGCTCAACTGGAATGTAAAACTTGGAAGGCAGGGTTTTTGTAAAATCTTATAAAAAGAGTGTGTTCAGGAATCACATGGCTGGCTCTGTCTAAAACTGCTTTCCAGCACCTGTATTTTGCTACTAAGACCTTCAAAAATAACAAACCGTATATGGAAATCAAACATGACTGTCCTATGGTTCCAGAGTCCGCTCACCTTTTAAAGGTTGGACACCATGTATATGATTTCAAAACTTACAGCACATGCATAGTCAGAGAGACACAATACATATCCAAGCATTGGGCTTTAAGAAAGCCATCAGTTATTCATGCATTATGCTTGCTAGTGTTCACAAAAGGATAATCTACAATAACATTTGTAAATACCAAACATTTGCCACAACTTCTGTTTGAAGGTAAAAGAAAGCATTTTAGATTTGGTACAATCTTTCAACATGGTCCCTCACATATGCATAAGAAAATGCTTCTCTTATCAGGTGACTAAAGTAAAATGCCCCCAATTAGATGGTGACAAGACAGAAATGGACATTACTGAAATTATCTTGTTACTTAATAGTGTAAATTTTACCCTGATTCCTTCACCTTTGTGTTGCTTTAGGGGAGTCCATCTCTAATTCCTGTAAAGAATCACTTTAAAACACTGAAGTATAGATTGCTGGTAAAACTACAGCAAGAATATAGATATAAGGCTCAAAGTTTATTTAAAAACTACTAATACTATTTTAAAGACTACTCTTCCAGAAAATACCCCTTTTCTTGTATTTCTATAAATTTTAAATCACACTAGTGAAGAATGACCCAGGGCCTTGTTGATGCTAACTAAGCAAGTGGTCTGCTAGGCTAAGCCCCATCCTTGAACATTTCTTTTACTCAAAAAATCTTAGAATGTTAAGTTGGCATGTGGATAAGCCAGGTGCTTTTCAAAAACTGTTCAGCCTTGTTAACTATTTTTACCCAAAGCAACTTTCTTTTCTTTTTAGGTTCTTTCTTACGTTCTTTCTTTCTATCTTTCTTTTCTTTTTTTTTTTTTTTTTTTTTTTTTTTTTTTTTTT